>NC_088925.1:34290000-34477500 GCF_038396675.1 Hydra vulgaris | reverse complement strand
AGAAGGAGATCTTAAGTTCTTTTAGGTGGTGATTTTCATTAAACTTAATTAGCTATTTTGACTTTTTAATTTAACTTACAACTCTGTGAGGGAAAATTTTGATCTTTTTTGTTTTGTTAATTACTAAAATTTAGCGTTGCGTAATTTTCATACGATCCCTAATCTAAAAGTTAAGCCAAAAAATAATGGAGTATACTATTTTGATAATTATCTAATTCAGTTGTTGTTGCGCACTCGGTTTAGAATGTTTAATGGGGGCATGGTAAAATAGCTGTAAATTTCCTCTATTATAACTGACTCTAAATTATATTAATATTAAATAATTTTAACTTTTAATTATTTTTAAAAATAATAAATTTAATAAAATGGTTTAATTTAAATATAAAGTTAAATTTTTCAGTTATGTTCTTATTAAAAACATACTTTTTAATTCCCCTTATATTTTTAAAAAAAGTTAAGGTCATTGCATAGCAAGTTCAAATCATCAGCTTGCTTTTTTTTTTTTTTTGTCATTTAAAATGCAAAACAATACAACTTTTTAGTTCTAGAGATGTTGTATACTAATTTTCTTTGTATAAACTTAACTCAAGCTATTGCTCTCAACCATACCAACTCTAGATTATTGCATAATAATTTTCATATTATGTAATGAATTATATATTTTATATATTTGTATTATAAAAAGTATATCAAAGAACTCGAAAAAGTTCAAAGAAGAGCCACTAAATTGATACCAGAATTAAGACATCTGGGATATAATCAAAAACTAAAAATATTAGATTTTATAAATTTAGAAGTTTGAAGACTAAGAGGCGAGCCAACAATATAAGTTATATAAAGTTTATAAGGCTTTGAATTTGATATGAAGAAAGTCCAGATACAAATGCATTCAACCAATACACGAGATCCAGCATCCATTATTAGAGGCTACAAACATCGTGTTAAATCAAAGTTTGTTAAAATTGTTAAAGTAGACAACACTTCTTTATAAACAGGATGGAATAGTTAACTGGAATTGGTAGTGAAGACTACATCAGTCAAATCCAACCTTAAGCTGATTGACTTACAAATAATATTAAACAAGAAAAACAAATTACAATTAAATTTTTAGACATTCATTGTATTGGCTGTCATAGATACTGCCTGGCGCTCTATTTCAACAGTATTTGAATTATATTATATTAATTACTTTAATATATTATTCATTTTTATTGTGGAATTTTTAATTGTTGTAATAATTCTTAAAATCCCTTCTATTACAATAAGAAAATATAAAACATTTTTTATAAGCAGTAAAAACTTTTATACCTTTTTTTCAAATTTTTTATCAAATGTTGTTAATAAATAAATAGCTAGTGTGAAAACCCAATGACAACCCTCGTCTAAAGAATTTTTTCATGGCACAATAAATGATGTTTGTTATGTCGATATTCTTGTAACATTGAGGTTACAAACATATGCTTCTAACAAGTATTAAACCAAATTTTGTTTTTAATAAGTGATTTTTTTAATGAATAAACAGATAGCTCGTGCAAAAACCAAAAACTCTAATAAGAAGCTGTTTAGAGGAGCAGCTCACCTGGCTTCTTTTTAGGAGAGCTTTTCTAAGCTCTCGGGTTCATTTACTCCTGCCAAGGCCAGTATATATCAAACCTTATCAGAAAACATGCGGTCGTACATCTTATATGACCATGCATATGATATTTTGACAACTTGGCCACAGCTCCGTGCATGTTTTAAGTAGGTGTGTTTAAAAAATGTGTTAAATAAACTAATGTAAACTTGAACTAAAATAAGCAAAATCAAAGAAAAAATTGAAGTTTCAAAGTTATTTAATTCATCTAAATTTCATTGAAATTTAATCATTTAAAAATTTGAAACTTTGATACTTTCTAATGTCTGCAAAGCAAATATAACATTAAAAAAAATTAAATTAAAATTTGTCTGATAACTTGATGCCTTAGGTGCAGGGTTGCAAAAAAACCGGTTTTTTTGAAAAAAAACAAAAACCATAGGTTTTTTAAAAAAAATCAAAATAACCATGGTTTTTTTGGTTTAAATTAGATTTTTATTAAAAAATGCCATATTTAGTTATCCTTTTAAATTAAAAAAAAGCTCAACGCATTTTATTTGAGTAAACTATATTCTTTATCAATATTACTGTTATATTTCATCAAAATTATTCAATACATCATTATTTAATGTTCTATATATAAATACAAGCTTTGCTGCTTTTTCTACCCCCAATTGGTTTCTTAACTTAAAATGAACAAGGCCAAAAGTTGAAAAAATTCTTTTGATTCCAGCACTAGAAGCTGGTGCATTTAATAAACCTTCAATATCCACTATGTTACAATTTCTAAAGATTTCCACCATTCTATTGGTGATACATTTTTTAAAACAGATTCACTATACAAATAGCTTTTATCGAATGGAGCAGATTTGGCTTTTAATTTGAATATTATTGGTAACAGATTCTTGAACTCTTTATCTGCGAAATTCATGGCAGCTTCATTTTCATTTTCAGAAAGATTATATCCAAAATATCTAGGATCTAGTGTGTTTGCCGGTAAATGAGCATCACTGACAGTCTGAAGGTATCTAGATTCAATTTTTTTTTTTTTCGCTTGATAAAAATGATAAACTGTTCATCAAATCTTTAAAAATTTTAACAGTGTCACTTATTTTTGTTTGATCACTTTGCAACTTATCTAGAGCTACTGCAATTGGTTTTAATATTTTTAATAAATCCTCTGGGTTTCGCTTTATCTGTATATCACTTACTTTTTTACCAATCATGGGATCCAAGTCTTTATTTTTTTCAAACATTGTGAAAATGATGCTCCAGTTGTTGACATATTTTTCAAGTGAATCATACAAAATTCCAGCGAGTTTCAGTAGGAAGTGGCAATTTTGTTCATCCGCCTAATTTATAAATTGCTCCAGCTTGATGATTATTTCTTATATATTTTATTATTTGTGTAACATGCTTGCTCACATTTTCAATGTTAAGATCATTTGCTAAAAGGTTCAGTATATGAGCAGCACACCCCTAAGTTATGATAATATCTTTTTCAGATGACAGTTCTTGTCTCATTGATTTCATATTAGCTGCATTGTCAGTCACAAAGCTTTTTACTGTGTATCCAAATTTACGTCTTACAGAATCTATTGCTTCTCTTGCTAATTGTGTAAGATATTCACCAGTTTGTGAATGACCAGAAGTGTTGATTGTTTCTACTAAAATGTTAATTTTATCTGTAATTACAGAGATACAAACTATAGGTTCATTATGTACATTACTCCAGCCATCTAAAGACATGGCTACAATTTTCCCATTCCATACATTACATTTTTTAATTTCTTCTGTGTACCCTATCTAATATTTCTCCTCCAATTTGAGTTCTATTAAGAAGAGTGTATCCTGGATGAAGCATATTGATAAATTTTTTAAATTCTTTGTGTTCAACTGTTCTGAAGCTAGAGTTTGTACTGTATATAAGTCTACCAAGTTGCAGATCAAATAAATCTTTCTCTTTGAGGCTTGTTCGTGTAAAAAACTTATCAATTTTCAAATATTTATCAGCTGATGTTGAATTGGGCTGAAACCTTTTCATTTGTTGTTGTGATGTTGATGGTGAGTTACCTTTAAAATGAAATTGCAGTTTATTGAATTATTCTAAATATATATGTTTACAATTTAGGGAAAGTATAAAATTTAAAATGACAATGCAGTCATTTAATTACCTTCAAGAAGTTGTTGATCTTCAATTGAATCCATAGTTTCATGGGGTTGTGATTGCTTGCAGTTTTTATATGTTCATGCATCCTTTGAATTTGACCTTCCATTTCTTTTCTACACGCATTACAAACTGCTCTACACCCCTTTCTTTCTGGAACAGTCACTCCTGTATATTTTAACCAAATCATATCACATTTGCGCCCAGTTTTTTGAGTATTATACTGTATTATGATGCATCACTTGTTATATAATATATATATATATATATATATATATATATATATATATATATATATATATATATATATATATATATATATATATGTATATGTATATATCGTTAAGAAAACTTCCTGATGAAATAAGTTCATCAGGAAGCAATGCTTCTTGATGAACCTATTGAAGGAGAAACAACCTGTAGAAGAAAACAGATAAATAAGTGTTATTACTAATTTATTACTGCTCTGTTCTATAATAACACTGAGGACTCTATTCTATGAAAAAACAAAAACAAAACTCATGGATTCAAAAAAAATCATCTATATTGAAGATTAATTTTACTTGTGAACATAACCCTCTTTTAGTTTCCTGTTCTAAGTTCAAATCTTTTTTAAAAAACATTAATTTGGTTTAAACCAATATTTTTTTAATTGGTTTAAACCATGGTTTAAACCATTTGGTTAAAACCATGCAACCCTGCTTAGGTGTAGTTGAAGCAGATGCCTGAAGTGTAGTTGTAATGTTTTTTAAAAGATATTTACTTTACTTTTGTAATGTCTTTTTTACTATTAAAAAAATACAATGGGCATTTACATCGCGTATAGATTTTGAAGTTTTTAACATAATCACAACTTAAGCTTGAATTCTTACTATTTTTTAGGTTTAGCTTGAGTTCTTACTAAATTATCGTTCAGAATTCAATCTGACATTAATCCAGTCCACTATAGTTAGAGCAGTCACCACCCTAGAAGAAACTCCATATCTATAAATATAAACGACTTTCATTTTAGCATATCATTTAAAAAAGTCTTTTTGTTAATATAAAGCAACAAAATATATTCTAACTTATGTATTGATATATAATCAATTTAATATAATTTTAGAATAATATTAAAACAAAATAATAAATTTATTTTATAATTTATATACTTGTAAAAGTTATTTTTATTTTTATTATTTATTTGTTATTTTTTATTTAGCTTGGAAGTTTGTATAAATATTTATTAAAATTGAACTCAAATCACACATGCAATTTGCACATGATCCAGGTACAAATTTATATAAATTAAAAAAAAAAAAAATTCTTTTTATCCGTTTTCTAACTATTTTTTTTCTTTTAATATTAATATACTATTTCTTATTAAAAAAATTCAAGTAATATATGTTTGTAATATATGTATGTAGTATATGTATGTAAAATACATATTAATATATGTATGCAATATATGTATGCAATATATGTATGTAATATGTACTTTAATATGTATGTAGTATATGTATGGTCACAAATGATAAAAATCTCAGTTAGAAATGATAAAATCAAATTTAACACTTTTCAGCTCTAAAATGATAAAAATCAGATGTTTGATTTTAACTAATCACATATTTATAGTTTTTATTTTAATTTAAAAAACTGTATTGAATTTTCATGAAAAAGTTTAGTATTAAGCAATTCCATGTGAAAGCATCCAAGTTTTTTATAAAATGCAACCCTAAGTCTCAAATTTTGCTGATTTTTACACCACTCAAAGATTTTAATAAGTTATAAAAAAACCAAACGGTTTTAACTTTTTTTATAACCAAAGTTATAAAAATAGTTATAGTGAAACCAAACGGTTTCACAGATATGACTATTCAAACTTTGCCTTGAACCAACAAAAATCCACCATTTTAAAAAATGGTTTTGGTCATTGTCTGTTCTGTGTGCAATGGAAAACTGAAAATGTTTACACTTGCATATTTTGAGGCAAGGAATCCAATAAAACAACTTGAAATATATAAAAACAAACATAACACCTGTAATTTTGACACAGTTTTATTGGGGTGAGTTTTATTACAAAAATGCTGATGTAGCTCAATTTTTATTTTTTCTATTTTAGATGTCATCCTGAATAGTTTAGTTAGAGTTGTTACAATGAATCGGAGGATGGTCTTTTTTAAACAGAAAAAAAAAACCTGGTCAAATTTACTTAAATTTGTTACTTAAAAAACAGGAATTATGAAAAATCAAAGGAAAAAAAAGGTGTTACTCTTAAGTGCTTAATACACAGCAGTTAATGGTTAATAATTTTTGAAAAAAATTTTTTTTTTTTTGCAGATCAAGTCCACCAATGTGTTATTATTTTGTTAATATGAGCTTCTGGACACCAGAGACCAGGAAAAATAGAGATAAAAAGCCAGAATCCTTTTGGGAATCCGCATCCTTGATTTTACTTGCTATAAAGAAAGAAACTGTATCTTAAAACTAAAATAAATAATTTTTATTTATTGTTTTCTAATTTCTGAGACTGTTCAGGTCATAAAAGTTAGAAAATGTAAACTCACTTATAGAAATAAAATTCCTACCCTCCTGTTTATTAATACCCCCTTCCTTCCCCTTTCCCCATCCTTTCCTATCTCCCCTCATTTATTACATCTGGACAAAAAATTGATTTGTCTTTTAATTGAAAGAGTTTAACAAGTTTATTAGGCTAAATTTTGCTTGAGTACGTGATCAGCATGTTTTATAATCATTTCTCTTCCTTTATTTACAACTTCCTCCACAACTCTAAATCCAATTGAAAAAGATTGCACAAAATCAGAAGCATCACCTCCTGAATTACTAATAACACTTAACACTGCTACAGTATGTTGCCTAACTAGAAGTCCCTCACCTATTGCTGTAAGAACTATTTTCTTCAAAATATTTTTAGGTAAAAAAAATAAAGATAGATTGTTTATATCTGTTATGATATTCTAATGATTATTACATTCTGACTATGAATTTAATTTTTTACGCTCAATTTTATATAATTATTAAATGCCAAGTTAATAAAATAATAAATGTTCCATCATATAAAACATGTTGTAGCACGATTTTTGTTGGTTCAAAGCAAAGTTTGAATAATCATATCTTTGAAACCGTTTGGAATTAGATAATAAAATTTTGGGAATGTTCATAACTTATTAAAATCTTTGAGTGGTGTAAAAATTAGCAAAATCTGAGACTTAAGGTTGCACACCCTTGATGTTTTCCCATGGAATTGCCCTATTATTAAATAGTAGGCTTTAATAGCCAATTTATTTGTTCATACATTTTAACTTTAACATATGCTGGTCAAACTTTCAATGGTGACTACACATCACCAGATTTGTTTCTGTTTTATTTTTTTAATTTATCAACTGTAAAATTTTAATTTATTTTTAGTTTAATAAAAATGTGGCATAATGCCTCTCACCGAAGCCATCAAAGATCGAATGTTGATGTAAGATTTTTATAATATACATATACATATATATATATATATATATATATATATATATATATATATATATATATATATATATATATATATATATATATATATATATATATATATATATATATATATATATATGCATATTTACATAAGTATGTATGTATGTTTACGAATAATTTTGAGTGCTGAATATTCTTAAAAAAACAGAAATATGTATGTATGTATTTATGTATGCAGGCCTTGTGATGAATAAAAAGTGATTAATGCATTTGCGTAACAGAGTTTTCGATGTTATAAAATTTTTTTATTTGCTTTTCCTTATTAATAACATTAACTTTTTTGAACTACCACAATTTATTAAATTACTGCAAAACTAGTTTAGTTGAATAATTAACAATATAGAAATGTTATTATGTAATAATGTTATCAAAAGGTTACTTAAATATAAAAATATTTGCTTATTTTCTCAACATTTGACACAATCACATGTCTACGTATAGGAGGTGTGCGGTCGCATGTGGATGTGCGGTCGCTTGTGGACCATGCATAAAAGACTTTGTTTTGACAACTTGGTCACGGCTCTAAGCAAGTTTTAATAATTAGCGCTTAAAAAAAGCAAACTTAAACTGAAATAAACAGTCCCTAAACTGAAAAGAGAAAAAATCTCAAAATACAAAAATTAAACTAAAAAAATAAAGATTTCAAAGAGTAACAAAATAAATAGAAGAAAAAGTAGAAAAATTTTTATAAACATAAAATTTATTTATAAAATTTTAAAAACATTTATCATTTAATGTAAACTTAATTGTAAGCGAATTTAAAAAAAATTTATCACAGCTCTATCAATCTTTATCATTCTCTCCTATGAATAAATAGGCAAATACAAGAGCAGATCCATAGTGAGGGGGAGGGCCATAAGGATGTCTGCCTCCTTCTCCCACTCCATCAGATTTTTTATTTATTTTTAATAAAAAAGGATATATTTAAGACAGTACAATGTTTAAAAATGTAAGTAAATTTAGCTGTTTAAAAGTGCCATGATATTTAATAAAATTTTGTGGTGCTAATTTTAAATTATATCTAAAAGTTAATGAGATACAGGGTGTGACAAATACACAAATGTGCGCACATTTAAAAATAAAAACAGAAAAGTAAACGTCACGTTTTTTTAATTTATGCTAACGTTAGGGTTTGGTTAAGATTTTTCAAAACAAACACATTACTTCAATATTTTTTCCAAATAATTTTGTGATTAATACTTTTTTATTTATTATAAAAAACACATATTTAAATAAAAGACAATTAATTTATGAGACTTAAAAAAACCATGCCAAAACATGACTACTTTCTTCAATAACTAAGTACGCTAATCAAAAAAGTAATTATGTGTTAGCATGGTTTTTGTATACAACTTTTACTTAAAAAGAATGCTTTTACAATTACTTTTAAAGAAACCATGCTTAAACATTATGATTGCTTTCTTTTATTGAAGAAAGCGATCAAAATGTTTAATGTTTTATGGTTTTTTTTAAGTAATTAGCAGTTATATTAAAAGTTTAAAGCAAATTTCCAATAAAATTTTGCATGCTTGGTTTTTTTTTAGATATTCTTATTTTCCTTAAAATTCAACAATGCTGCAAAGAGTATATTAAAAATATAGAAAAGGAAAGTAAGATAAATTCATTAAGCAATTAAAGTAGTGAAGATGAACAACATAATGAAGTTAACGTCTGGGAAAGTGTTTTTGAGCCAGAAAGTTTTTTTTAGATAATTGATTTATATTTTACATAACGCTTAAAAGTAATGCTTATTTTTGATTTTTTTAATTATGACAAATTAAAAAAAAAATCTGCGTTGAAACATTCTATTTAAGCTAATTTTCTTAATATTGAATGTTTCATCTGCGATGACCCAAACAAGTTTTGGTCTGACATTTTTTATTTATAAAAAATTAAATTTAAACCTGTATATACACATTGCTAATATTTAAATACTATTGACATAAAGTTTACTTTTGATGAAAAGAAGCTCTTGCTTTACTATTTTTCTAATGGAATCTCTAAAATCCATCTCTAAAATAACTCTTAACACAAAATACTTATTAGTACATAATAATTTCAAAAAACAAAAATATAGAAAATCAAAATTTTAATTGCAAAATATATACTTTCTTAACACTTAAACATTAAGACACAACATTAATCTAAACACAATTTAACAATATTTGTCAAACATTGATATAATATTCACCTCTTGGAATTAGGGTCGGCATTTGGCAATGCCGACCTAACTGCCTACCTAAAAGTGTTTAAGGTCAGCAAAAAATTGCTGACCTCGTTTCTATGTTTTATGGTAACCCCTTTTTGTCAAATATTTTTTGCCAACATGATGCCGACCTCTAACAGTTTGAGGTCAGCAATTTATTGCTGACTTCATTTTTCCTAATTTTGAGGGTTGAATATTATACATTTTACAGTATTATATTGTACTAAGAAAAAATGAGTAGTTGATTTAATTGACTTCCTACTAATCGACTAAAAGTCTATTTAGTTGAGTGAATCTTATAATCCTTTCCTCCCCCCAATCATTTATTTTTGTTCGTTTAAAAACAAAAGTATGTACTATTATAATTAGAGATGTCACAAATAAAGGTTTTTCCGAATATGAAATTATTTGGCTAGACGTTCAGCCAAATATTCACTCAATATTCAGCTGCCGATTGTTCGTTGTTATTTTGATGGTTCATTGAAGTGAATATCGTGAGTATACTGGCAAAAGATGTTAAGTCAAAAAATTGACAGTTTTGATTTAATGATGCAGTATTGTAAAGTTTACAATGCTCTTCAAACTGGCAAAAACTCTACAAAGTTGAACAAAACATGATCAAATGCAATTTAATAAGATTATAAAAGTTTCAAATTGGAAGAACTTTAAGAAAAGAAATAACTTAAATGATTGATTTCTCTTAACAGGGAATTTTGAGTTAACGTTTTTTGCCAGAATACTCACATTATGTTAACTACGCTGTGGGTGTTTTTGTTTAATTTATGACTTGGCTGTGTAACAGCACACATTATTTGTTGACTGTTACAACGTTTTGATTTAACTATAATTATGAATAAATGCATCATACTCTTTAAACCACTCAAAAAGATTAAAAAAATAACCAGCTCAAGTACTCACATTTCAGAGATAATTTCAGAAGTTGATACAGATAAATCTTCACTACAACCTGAACTTAAAACATGTTTTAACTTTAATGGGAATGTCAATTATACGGTTGTGATAAAACAATGCGATAAATCCTTCTCAGTGAAAGGCTGCTTGACACTGATGAAAAATCACTGGTGACTAGTAGCGCCAGTGATGAATCAGCTTTACTTCGTAAGAAAAAGAAATGTAAATGAAAGCGATCAAACTAAGTTTTTAAAAAACTTTTTAAACTTTTTTCGTAGAGATACAAAAAAAAATGTGTGCATATGAAGATGCGAGAAAGAATAATTCCAATTGCAAATGATATTAGTTTTTACATGAAACCGTTTGCTTAAACTGGACAGCAAACCCTTACAAGTGTTGATCAACAAACACAAAATATTATCCTAACAGAACTTACTGAAATTTTCTTATTATTTGCCGGTGGCAGTGTGAATAATGAATGGCTATTTTAGCAAGTATGACATCTCTAATTATAACTGTTTCCTATGTTTTGTTTACTCTCTTTTTTTATCTAATTCATAGCTTATTAGCATTATTTATGCTCTTCCCAGTGCTCTGTGATAAGACCGTAAGGACTTCTGGGAGCACCTTAATAAAAATACAAATTTAAAAAAAATATATTCTTAATTAAACTATTGTTTATGTAATTTTTTTTTCTTTTGTTTACTTGATGCTTTTGATTTTCATAAATACTTTCATACAGCTTCAAGCTGACCCTGGGGCAAAATTAAGTTGTGAAGTTCCAAAATTTAAATGCCATCTATACAATCACATTGTAAATATGATTGTAAAGACTTTGATATATACAAATATTTTATATATACATATATACAAGTATTTTAGGCAGCCCCTAAACCATTGAGGTCTGGGAATAAATTGTTCAGTTGTCTGAGAGGCCATTCTCTCATATATTTTTGCTCTATTTAAATGATATGATGTTAAAAAATTGAAAGCAAAAATAAATTACTTTATTATTTTCATAACGATTTATTTCGAGAAAATAAATTCCCATATTTCGGCTAAATCGACTTTTAGTTGACTATGTCGATTTTGAAAATGTGTTAGTCGATTTTAGTTGACTTTAGAAAATATATTAGTTGATTTAGTCGACAGTCGAATTATTTAATAGTTGCAATAGCACTAATTTAAATTTGTATTGTAATTTTTAATTTATAAATAAAACATTAACTTTTTGTTTAGGTTGACATGAGAGTGAAACTGGAGTATCAAGGCGAAAGAAGGTTTTTTGTTTTTACTTTGACTAGCTACAAGTTTAACCTCACCTAAAAGTTATAGGGATAACAGCAAGTTTAACCTCACCTAAAAGTTATAGGGATAACAGCAAGTTTATCCTCACCTAAAAGTTATAGGGATAACAGCAAGTTTATCCTCACCTAAAAGTTATAGGGATAACAGCAAGTTTAACCTCACCTAAAAGTTATAGGGATAACAGCAAGTTTAACCTCACCTAAAAGTTATAGGGATAACAGCAAGTTTATCCTCACCTAAAAGTTATAGGGATAACAGCAAGTTTAACCTCACCTAAAAGTTATAGGGATAACAGCAAGTTTAACCTCACCTAAAAGTTATAACAGCAAGTTTAACCTCACCTAAAAGTTATAACAGCAAGTTTAAATGCAAAAGTCTCAGAAAGTTTAAATGTAAAATAAATTAATAGTGATATATTGAGAACAAGTAAAAACAAAGGCATTATGTTAAGTAACAATTTAACACAAAACAACAGGTAGCAACTATACAAAGTTAATCTAATAGCATTTCTCCATCTTTCATATGTAATACAAGTTAAGCAAAGTACTTGTAAAGCATTCAATTGAAGTAAAAAGTAAAAGCCAGTGTGAGAGTTTTTGTTAATATTGAATAAGGTTAACAACTAAGCATGTAAAGAATACTGTTTGATTTTGCAAAATGTTTTTTAAATTTGTGTTTTATTTTTATTACTTGTTTTTCTTGTGGATTTATTTTATGTAATATGTTTATTTTAGGATTGTTCCAATTGCTCGTCCTGTTATGATTGACCAATTGCAAATAAAAATAAAAAAAGCTTTTGGGGAAGAACTAGATATCAATTATGAAAATGGAGCAGTATGCTTAAATATTTATATTAGGAAGATTAAACTATTTATATTATATTTATATTATAAATATTATATTAAAATAATTAATTATATTAAGATGAATAATTTTTCAGGTTTACATTCCTATAACAAAACAGAGAGATTTAGACAAAGCTATTGCATTATTGGATCAATCCCCTCATTTAACCAGCTTGCGCCTAACTCTTACTCAGAAGTCCATTTCATCAGATACACTCCTTGAACATGATCGTGTTAATGACTACAATGAAAATATATTATCTTATGTATGTCTATTATTTGTGTATATAAATTTGTATTTTAAAAGTAGAAGAAGTTTGTTCTATAAAATTAGTTACATTAATTGTAATTTAATTTTAGGTTGCTTCCAGACCACTTCCAATAAGGTAAACTTGTTTGTATGTTTATATTTAAACTAATACTGTAAAATCCCACAAGTTTGGTCACTTAAGCTTTGAACATTTATATCTCAGGCATTAATAAATGTTTTTTCAATTTTTTTTTCCGAATTATGCAGACAATTTTATCCTTAATAGTAAAAATAGAATAATAAAAATAAAAACTAGCATATTTTATTTCAAATGAGAACAGTTTGACTGAACTTTCAATATGTTTGACCAAACTCTTAATACTATCTCATAAGTTTGACTGAACTCTTAATACTATCTCGTAAGTTTGACCAAACTCTTAATACTATCTCATAAGTTTGACCAAACTCTTAATACTATCTCATAAGTTTGATCAAACTCTTAATACTATCTCATAAGTTTGGTCAAACTCTTAATACTATCTCATAAGTTTGGTCAAACTCTTAATACTATCTCATAAGTTTGACCAAATTCTTAATACTATCTCATAAGTTTGGTCAAAATCTTAATACTATTTCATAAGTTTGGTCAAACTTATAATACTATCTCATAAGTTTGACCAAACTCTTAATACTATCTCATAAGTTTGACCAAACTTTTAATACTATCTCATAATTTTGGTCAAACTCTTAATACTATCTCATAAGTTTGACCAAACTCTTAATACTATCTCATAAGTTTGGTCAAACTCTTAATACTATCTCATAAGTTTGGTCAAACTCTTAATACTATCTCATAAGTTTGGTCACTATGTACATTCCTATTAACACATCACAATATTAAAAATTTAGCATTCCAGTATCACTAGTGCTAAATTTAATCATTTTATTCAATATTTTGCTTATTTTAAATTTCAATAGTATACATAATTATAAATCTCTTGTTTTGCAAACGAATTATTTCAGCAGATAAATATTTTTTTATGATTTTTATGTCTGTGTGATAACAAATATTATTGGAGAAGAAAAAGTTTGTAAAAATTGAAATGCGTTTTCAATTTTGTTATTTATTCTTAAATGACTGAAGTTACATTGCAATCGAAAGTCATTTTTAGGCAATTTTGCAGTATATTTATTTATTTATTTCCTTGATATGGAGTAATTAAGTTCTAAAAATTTTTTTAGAACGCGTTCTAATCCAGAAGAGCTTAGTTCTCCAGATATAGAACTTAGTAATCTGGTCAGACCCCACTCAATGCATATTCCACGTAGTAGCTTAAATTATGGAGATTCACCGCCACCTGGTCATTATCATTTAAAAAACAATTTAGATACTCATGAAGTGCAAGTAAGTAGATTTATTTTTAGCAACGTTTTTATTGATAAAACAGTAATAAACCAGTCGGCATTTTTTATTAAATTCAAAAATATTTTAAATTTAGTTGAAATTAAATTCAAAATATTTTTTTAATCCTAAAAAAAATTATAATTTTTTATAGTTTTATATAACTGCCATATTGATCTTGATAAAACATGATCCCTTTAAAGCTTGAATGCAAATCTGTTTCTAAATTCAAAACTTATAAAAATTATTTTACTGACAGACTTAAATCGCAAAATTTGTCTACTAAAGTAAGCACAACTAAGGCAGGATCAAGATACTAGTTGTGTCTCGAATGTCAAATGATTTTATTACTGAAGTAGCTTCACAAAGATTTGTATCCATAAACTTGTTGAGTATTTATATCCTACACAGATTTTTGGCAATCTGAGATGGGGCAGCAGTTGCCAATACAAGTGTTTTAGTTTTGGCTGAAATTCAATTTGAACTGGTACCAAAGTTTCAGTTTTGGTACTTTTTGTCAATTTGGTAAAACAAAATTTTAGTTTGAAAACATACTGAAAACAGAAATTTCAGTTTTGTATGATTTATCCATTTTTAAGCCCATCGTTCACAAATTAATCAACTTTTAGTTAGTTGTATTCATCTGCTTCTTAAAAATATCAAAACCGCAATGGATTGATCAATTGCAGCTCACATATTTTGAATTGATATCGTTTTGTTTAAAATAAACAAATTTGATTTAAATAATTAAAAATGATGTAAGCTTTTAGTTATTTTTATAGATTTTTTTATGAGAAAAATCTATTTTTTTTTTTTTTTAATCATTTATTTATGACTATTAATTTATTATTATTATTATATATGATGGAAAGAAGTAGTCAAAAAATAAATAAAAAATAAATTAAAAAAAACAACTAAATTAACAACTAATGTAGAATTGCATTTGAACATTTTCTAATGAAATTAGTTTCGCTTAGTTGAAATTTCAATATTCATTTCTGTAAAATGTTTGCCGAAATGTCGGTTTTGGTATTGAACTTGTATACCCGAAATTTCAGTTTATTTCGGTTTTCGCGTATTTCTGTTTCTGTTATTTACTGGCCTAAGGAGTCACTAAATGATGATGAAATCTCTTTAATATTCTTCTTTAATAAAGAATATTGAAGGGATTTCATCATCATTGTAATACCAAAGCAATTTTAACTTCTAAAATGTTTAAACAATTATTAGAAGTAAAAGTTGCTTTGATGTTACAATAGACAGTTATAACAGACCATAATTTCTTTAGTATAAAATTTATATATTTTAAAATTCTTCAGTTTGATTAAAAACTTAATTTATTGCAGAGATGGCTTTATAGTAATACATGAAATACCAGAATAAGTTAAAAATATATAAAATATCATCCTCAAAACTCATTTACATTAGCAAAGATGTAAAAAAAGTTTTGAACCACTTTCAAAATTACTATAAATTTAAATTTGTGAATTTTGTTGAGGTATCTTTTCAAAATAATAAATGATATAGATCATGATAAAGAAAACTAATAGTTGACATATTTTCAAAGAGTTTTTCCAACCTACTGTACCTATTTTTTTCATGCTTATGATAAGTATACAATTAGTTTAGCAAGTAAAAATTTTCTCTTCTCTTTGGTTTATCTAATTCTTGGTTGATTTGCCAACCAATTCAATTCTTGGTTGATTTTTAAATTCTTTCTAATGATTTTGTCAAGGAAAATTCTGTCAAACTCTAAGTTAAAGTAAAAGATTATAAAAGTTTTACAAATATAATTATGCTTTGTTTTTAAAAAAAAATTCCTTGTACATTTATCTATTTCTCAAAGTATGAATCCAAAAATAAAACAAATGCAAATAATTAAATCGTAGTATGTTATTATTATGTGTCATTGTTTTTATGTGTGTCTTTGTTATTGTTTGTTTCATTCTTATTATGTGTTTCATTCTTATTATGTGTGCTGTTGTTATTATTTGTTTTTGTTGTTATGTTGTGTTGTTATTATGTGTGTTGTTGTTATTATGTGTGTCGTTTTTATCTAAGTCATTGTTGTTATGTCTGTTGTTGTTATTATGTGTTGTTGTTATCATGTGTGTCATTGTTGTTATGTGTTGTTGTTATTATGTGTCAGTTGTTATTATGTGTGTTACATTTGTGACATTTTGTGTAGTGCTTTTTAAGCATTAACAAGTATATTTATTTTTAATTTTCTATACATAAAAAATTCAGTTTGTTTAGTTTTCTTTAGAATGGTGGAGGAGTGTTCATTCCAGAAGAGGGAAATGATGATGAATATAATCGACTCAATCAGCATTCAAAAGTAAGTTTCTTTTTTTTATGCATGTTCATTAGCAGAAATATTTATTAAGATAAATGATCAATTAAAATGTTATTTCATCCAGGTGTTCACATACAAGTTTGATAAGTGTTTAGTAATAGTTTTTTTTAATTTTTTAAGTATAAACTTGATCTTATTAAGTATAATTTTAATAATAATATTATTATTATAATTTTAAGTTATAATTTTAAGTTATTTAAAAACTTTGGCATATATATAATTCTGGCATATATAAAATTTGCCGAATGGTCACACATGAGCAGTGGATGCCTCAGGGAAGAAATGAAGTATACTAGAATAAAGGAGAATTATTTTTTGAACAAAACATAATTTGGCAGCCGTCAAGACAAAAAATAAAGATTAATAGAGGAATATTTAAAATATAAACAAGACAGACAATGCACCTAAACAGCACTAACAATAATAAACAATAAATTGTTTTATAAGCACCAATATGAACGAAGATATACAAAAAATGTCACCAAACAAAAAGTTTTAAAACAAAAAATTGATAACAAAATAAAAAGTATGCATACAATTACAATATACAACAATTTAAGGCCTCAGAATAGAAAAAAAAAAGAAAAAAAAAAACATTAATGCTGATGCTTAAACATAATTTGTGTAGTGATTAAGTAATAAACATCTCCTCAGAGTCGCGTCTATTATTACTGGCGTTTCGATGAGGATCAGCACATATAACAAGTTTATCCCGTCAGACAAACGCCACTTATGTTTTACCCCGCGACTTACGCCTATTCCATACTGCAGTAAAAAAGGATTCACTACAAATAGCCAAAATCCAACCATCCCCAAATTTGTAAAACGCTAATATTTTTTTGATGATATGATATAAAAAGTGTAGATCTACTGCGCAATATAAATAAAAATAATTAAATAAATCACTTACCCTACCATCGGTAGAAAAAACTAAGCACGATAAATTAAAATTCAAATAAAAATGCCATAAACCAAACTTGTGCAAACAGAAGTTTGTATTATGCTTTTACCTATTACTTTTAGTCATAACTTTCTTTCATTCTTTTGCTTATGTGAATTTTTCTCTATGTGAATTTTCATTATTCTTTTGCTTATGTGAATTTTTCTCTATTTAAATTCATTATTCAGAGTATGTTGTTTAAAATATGGCATAAATATTATCATAAAAAAATTTGTAACAAATAATGTAATAATTTGTTATTGCAAAAGTTTTGATTAAGTTTAAACTTTTTTTTTGAAACTTTTAAGCTACTTATCTATTGGTGCAAATACAAAAAAATTTTTTAGTTTCAACATAATAAACAAAATTGTTTGCTGTCTTACCCTTAAGAAAAATTAAACCATTTTTAAAATTTCAGTAAATCAATTTCAGTAAATGGTGTTTTACTTATATACTGATTACCTTTTTTTATTACAATTATTTGTACAATGAGAATTTAAATTTTTTTTTCTATATGAAATGTTTTGATACTTTCAACTCTTTTAGAGTTATTTTTATTTTGTAAAATTGTTGATTGCTAACATTCTTTAGGTTGTTCTTTAATCTACAGTTACTAGAGTTTTTGGCATCTAAATATCTTTAAAACAAATTTATTTACATTATATATATATATATATATATATATATATATATATATATATATATATATATATATATATATATGGGTGCTCAAAATTTGAAAGCAAATTTGAGGTGGTATCCAAAGGACCAAAAGGTGATTGGATATGGAATGACCCATATATATATATATATATATATATATATATATATATATATATATATATATATATATATATATATATATATATATATATATATATATATATATATATATATATATATATATATATATATTCTTTGAAAGTCATTTTCTTGTTATACGTTAAAATATGGGTAGAATTCAATAAATATGGCTGCGTATAAACTTTTTTTAAAATATATATATTTTTTAATAATATATAATTATTTCGATATTTCGCTAATCTATCCTGATCAGCGTCATCAGGTATAATAAATAAAATAGTTACAAAGAAATCGTTATAGTAAAAACAAACCGTTAAAAAGATAACACTAAAAAGCCAAAATATAATACAAAAAAGTTTCTCAAATAACTGACTTGTTGTTGTTTTAATGAAGCGAAGCAAGCGTGACAATCATCTATATATCTCTTGTAAGTTTGTCACGATTGTGATTGTCACGCTCGCTTCGCTTCAATAAAACAATAACAAATGTTCCTGAATATCCTCAACGAACAACATCCTGCCATAAAATACACAGTGGAACTTGAAAACAACCTCAAACAACTCAATTTCCTTGATATTAATATTACAAACACAGGCTCTGGAACTTATGAATTTCAAATACATCGAAAAGAAACTATTACAATCTTCAACTTAAACCTAACTCGATCATTAATCTTAAAATTATTATTGGCGTTTTCAAAGGATTTTTATGTCATGCAAAAAGAATTTGCTCTCAAAAACACCTTCAAAAAGAAATTGATTTTCTAATAGACATATTTGTTGAAAATGGCCACGACAAGAACATTCTAAATAATATTACTATAGACTATTTAAAAAACGGTTCAAAAAACACCACATGTCAACCATTAGGTACCCAACCCTTTATAAAGCTACCTTGGATACCTATTGTTGGTCCAAAATCTTCGTAAAGAATTTCGAAAACAAAACATAAAGGTTATTTTCACATCAACTCCGAATTTAAAAAATATTTTTTGCGACAATAAAACTAAACTACCACTAAACACAAACCCTGGCGTATACCAGCTAAAATGTTCATGCGGTTCGATATACAGTGGTGAAACTAAAAAGAAGGTGATATTGAGATGTATTGAACACCAGAAAAACAGCTTAAAAGAAAAGTGGTCCAGTTTGGGTGCAACTGAACATTCCAAAACATGCCATGGTAAGTTTGATTGGTTGCACCCCAAGACATTATCTGTAGCCCCAGAATATCGAACTCGGAAAATCAGAGAGTCACTCGAAATAAGCAAAGCTAGGGTTCGACAGGAGTTCAGAAATAGTGATGTGGTTCTCAATCGGGATGACAGTGATAACGTGACAACTAAAACCTGGGGGCCATTTTTTAATAAAATCTGCTGACGTCAGTTATTTGAGAAAATTTTTTGTATTATATTTTGGCTTTTTAGTGTTATCTTTTTAACGGTTTGTATTTACTATAACGATTTCTTTGTAACTATTTTATTTATTATACCTGATGACGCTGATCACGATAGATCAGCAAAATATCGAAATAATTATATATTATTAAAAAATATATATATATTTTTAAAAAATTTTATTCACAGCCGTATTTATTGAATTCTACCCATATATATATATATATATATATATATATATATATATATATATATATATATATATATATATATATATATATATATATATATATATATATACACACACACACACACTGAGGTAAAAATTATGCATTAAAAGTTAATTTAAAACTTGCAGCAAAAAGGTTTATCACTGTGGAAGTTTTATATATAGGCAATCACTAAAAAAAATTAAAAGACCTATACTATATCTTATGACATTATGTGACTTAGGTGTATATTTTGACCTTTTCCCTGAATGAATACAATCAGTTTTCCTTTGTCTTAATTCAATTTTTTTAATATGATTTTGTAATATGTTTTTAATTTTATGCATATAATGTAACTATAATGATATAATTTACAGATGGTTATAATTTGAGCGTAAACTTCAATTGCATTAAGAGTTTGTATTAAAATCTAAATCTAAAGTTTAAGATTCTGTCTTTATTTGTAATATCTCCACACAAAAATATAAGTATAATGCAAGGAATTGCTGGTTTCTAATAATATATTGCAACAAATTAGGATTTGGAAAAGTGGATACAAGTATAACAAACCTAGTAGCATCAGCATTGGATATAGAACCAAAACATATAGATATGTAAAAAGAGCAAAGGTGCATAACCTATAATGATTTAGAAAAACTTTTAGATGCAAAAAAAAAAGTAAAAGTAAGTTTGAAGGAAGAAAAAGTTACTCTAATTATCTCCTAATAGTTTGTCAATTGAAAAAACTTGCAAAAAAGTTTCAGTTTAAGAACATCTTGTTAAGAAAGCCTGTAAGTTGAAAAATGAAAAAGGGAAAATCGCTAAACCTGAGGCTAAAAAAGGCCAACTTTTGTAAGATGTTGTTAAAAAGAAAGCCATTGTAATTTATGAATCTGAAGAGTTCACAAGACAATGTCCAATAAATAAAGACTTTGTAAAGGTGATTTGATGTATTACTACAATTTCACGAAAGTATATGTTTGTAGTACAGATATTCAATGCTGCATGTTTTATATATATTCCAACTGCCTTGGTAAAGTAAATTTGAAGACTTTCTTGGAGAATATTTTTGAAAAGAATGATTTTAATTTTGACAGATCACATACAAACAATGGGTATCAACTGAACGAACTTGCCACAGTCTAAGTCATTATTGAGCTTATTGAAACTTTAAGTTTAAGACTTTTTATGATCTTTGTTACCTTCATCAAAGAATCTTCCTACTTATCAGAGGCAAAAAGGACATATCAACACACCTGTTTTATTCTTATGGATTTTATAGAGCTATTATATAAATATTTGTCCTTTTTGTAATATTATATAATATTTCAAAAAGAACGAACATTTAAATTTTTTTAACTTTGCCGTTGGACAGAGGACAAAGGGTCAAAGGATTTCAAAAGCTGTTTTTCCAGGCATTTTAATGTTAAAACTACTTGACCAGTCATTTTAATGTTAAATTCTTAAGAATCTAAGAAACCAGAAAATTTGAAAACAAACAACCAACAACAAACAATTTATTCATTAAAATTTTGATAAACTAAAAAATTCAACCTAAAATCAAATATGTATGTATATAAATATATAAATAAACAAATATAAACAAAGTTAAACTCCAAGTCAAAATGTATTACATTTAAAGCAAAGTGTAAATATTTTAAAGCATAGCTTGTTGTTCAAGGTCGCAGTTCAGTTCAGGAATAGATTGGAAATTATCCGCACAGTTGTCTATTTTACTGAATAACAGAATTATAACTAATAACTAAGTATAGTAAGAATAGTAACTAAGCACATTCAACATTCACTGTACTAATTATGTTACAAATAAACATTTTATCCTATCTATTTCTTTATTAAGATTCCATAATATATTATGCTGGAATATCTTCAAATGCAGAGAATCTATATTTGTTAAGAACAATCATAAATTGCTAGACAATGAAATTTAATTAATTTTAATGTAGTTAAAATGGCTATAGTTTTTACATGTTCTTCATCTGCTTTCTTCATCAAGTTCTACTAAGCATTAGTGTGTTACCAAACATTGAAAATCTGTCAAATGAGTTTTCAAGTTTGCATAGAAAGTTGTCAATTGAGATTCCAAATTTCCTTATCAAATAAGTTTTCAAATCTATTTGTCAAATGAGTTTTCAAATTTGCTTGTCAAATATTTTGTTGTTGAGGATGGTCACTACTTGACTTATGATATCAAGAAGTTATCTATAAAGTTTTTTTGAAAAAACCTATAATCTTTAAAAAATGATTTAAGTATTTTTAACTTAAAAATTATAACTAAATAATTTGTTTCATTTTGTATACGGCTATTTATAGGAGATATTTATTTTATTTATAGAAGATATTTATTTTATTTATAGGAGATATTTATTTTATTGATTTTTTTTTTCAGGATAACTTTGACTGCATAGATCCATTGTCACATTTTAATCAGGTTTTATTTATTTTTTTTATGTATATTTTTATATGTTTGCATTTTTTACAACATTTTATTTAACTTGCTTTCTTGTCAGTTGGTTTATTTTTTTGGGTGTCTGTGCAAAACAAACACGAGGTCAGCAGTAATAATAAAAGAAATCGTTAGAAAAGAAATAAAAACAAACAACCCTAAACAGACTCTAGTTTAGCGTAAATAAAAGAAATCGTTAAAAAAAGAAATTAAAACAAATAATAAACAACAAACTTTTAGCGTTTTAGTTAGCATAAATAAATAGAATCTCTGTTGAATAAAAAAAAAGTATTTAAAAAAAGCTTTTTAAAAATAACATCTTAAAAATGGACTAAAAAGTAAAAAATAAACTATTTCATGGGACCCAAAGACTTTGTGTACGTGTACAACCTGAAATATCCATTAAAGTCAATGACTGAAAATGTTGGGCGCCAATAGGAATGAGTTGTACTTAGTTGCCCAACATTTTCAGTCATTGACTTTGATGGAAGTTGTGCACGTTCACAATGTCCTTGGGTCCCGTGAAATAGTTTATTTTTTACTTTTTAGTCCATTTTTAAAATAATTTTTCATATATATATTTTTTTATTATAAATTTGTTTTAATTATTAATAGATTGTTTAAATAAAATTCTGTATTTTTCATAGAATCATAATAAGCAAAGTTTTGAAAGTATGTTTGAATCATCATTTAACATAGGAAATTCAAGGTCATTATTTATTATTTATTGTGTGTAATTCTAAAGGGTCATCCATAAAGTACTTACACTTTTATTTTGACCCTCCCCCCTCCCTCTCCGCATTTTGCTATACGTTTTTTTGAGTACCCTCCAACTCTCTGAAACCTACACCTTCAACCTACCTACCCAACATTTTATGATTTTTTTTAATTTAGTGTCTCCTTACTTTTATAATTGACCTCTTGCCCCCTATTTCATTAACACCATTTGCAGAACCCTCTCCCCCATTGGAGTGTATATACTTTATGGGCAATTCTTAAGTGATATAGTTAAAAATTTATTTGTATTAAATGTTGTTCCATTATATATAGTATTATAAAATCAACTTCGTAGAAAACTTCAGTAGTTAAGCTGAATAAAAAACTGTGGTATAGTATCATATGTAATTTTTAATGAAATAATTTTTAAGTTTATGTTGTTTTATTATATTTTGTAGTACATTTATTATTACTTTTTTCAGTAACAGAAATCTAAATAACAGCTTTGAAAAAAAAAGAAGACCACACAGTGAACTTATATCTGACACATATGCAACAATTGAATATGATTCAGGTTTTTATTTTAGAACAATTCGCTTCCATACTTGAAGCAATTTTTTTAATTATGGCATAATTTTTTTTTGATTTCAATTTTAAAATTGACTCAATGCTAAACTTTTTCACAATCTTTAGCAATAACCATTCGATTTTAAAAATAAAATAAAACAAGCAATAAATGTTTTGTATAATAAATTTCATTAAATATATTCTCGCATGACTAAATAAAAATATTAAGAATATTTGATGAAAAGTTTTCCTTGACTTTATTGGCCTTGACTGGCCTTGACTTTATTGGCCTTACATTAAAATAAATTAAAAATTTTAAATACAAATAATTAGTTTAATAATATTATCTATTAATAATAAATAATCTCTTTTTTATTACAATTTGTAATAAGTGATGTATTTTTTAAGAGAACAATGTGATCTATTTAAGAAGAGTGAGGTAATGTATGATGTTTATATATATATTAGGGATGCGCCAAACGTTCGGCAAAACCGAATGTTCGGCTGTTTTGCCGAACATTCAGTTCGGCCGAACCTTAGCAAATGTTCAGCCAATAATGCAAATTCGGAGTTCATCATAAATTTATCTAAATATAAATAAGATTTAACTCGTACTATAGCTACGGTTTAAATGGATAAAGTTTTTATTAAAAAAGCGTACCAATTAAACATAGAAGGACATATGATTTTATAAATGAATTTCAATACAGTTTTGGTTTAAATTTTATTATGTATTTTCAAAATAAAATAAATTTAATCTGACCAAATGGAATAACAGATTTACCAAAACTATTACTCAACTAAAATAATTGTAAAATAAATACCCCCCCCCCCCTGCATCAATTGAGTATTATTTTAGTTCATCACAAAAATCTAATATTATAAAATCACCATTTGTTAATCTTAAAATAACAAATAGGAATTTAAACGAAAAAGATATTTTATTGAACTTAAGTTTGTTAAACGTGATGCCTATTGTTGCTGTGGTAAAATAAATAAATTTCTCAACAGAGAAAGTTTCTTACAAGCTTGCTACTCGACTGGTTTAACTGATAAAAAATATTTGAAAGAAACAAACTTAGGGAAAAACATTATTATGGAGTTCCATAATAACACTCCAATTAAGTATTTTGTTATTATTGTATAATTGTATTATGTAATAGTAATAACAATCACAAATCAATAATTTCAGAAAAATAAAATGTCAAAAAATCAATCATCACTTGTTGCCCTCAAGTTATAATGTATAAACATTTATTTTTCACCACTTTCTGGTGATAGTCTGTTTCTACTTTTTTTTTTTAAACATCTTCGCTTCCAACAAGGATGCAAGCAGCCACTAATTAAAGTTGGAGAAAAAAAAACTAGACGAATAAGCGTTTTTGGAGCACTTAGAAACAGTCACAGAAAAAGGATGACACTTGATTGAATGACGAGTAACACGAGAATGAATTATAGTAGATGGCACAAGAGACGCTAGCTCTTTAGAGCAGTGCCCATTATAGTATTTGTAGAAAAGAGAAAGAGAAGCAACATCATGACGATGTGATAATGGTTGGAGGTTGGCTGCAAGAGCAGGTCCAACTATGTTTACAACGCGTTTTTGCACCTTGTCTAAAAGAGAAAGGGCATCATTAGAAGATCCGCCCCAGATATGGCAACAATATTCCATACAAGGCCGGATTTGAGATTTATAGAGATAGAGAATAGAATCCGAAGTAAGAAAGTGACGAGCTCGATAAAGAGATGCAACCTTAGCAGATGTTAATTTTGCAACTGATTTGATATATGGTTTCCAAGAAAGATTGGTAAGTAAGAGTTAATCCTAGAAGATGAAGAGTAGGTGACTCATCGAGTACATCACCGTTCATAAATATAGGAAGATCTAAATTATTGCGATAACAATTGGCTGAAAAAAATTGAGTTTTATCTGAATTAAAGTTCACCAGCCACTGTGAGCCCCATGCTGTAGCAGAAGTAAGATCCTTTTCAAGCTCAAATGCTTCCTCCAAGCAATCAGAGGGTGTTGGTTTTTTATCACGACAAGAATAAATGGTAGTGTCATCAGCAAACAATGTCACCTTAGATAAGAGAATATCTGGAAGATCGTTAATGTAAATTAAAAAGAGTATAGAGTCAAGGATAGAACCTTGAGGAACTCCTGAAGTTACAGAATAAGAAGAAGAGTGTTGTCTATCGAGGACAACTTTTATGCTAAGATTGGAAAGGAAGGATTCGATGATCTTAAAGATGTTGTCAGATACACCATAAGAAGAAAGCTTATGGAGAAGACCAGCATGCCAAACTTTATCAAAAGCTTTTGAAATGTCGAGAGCGATGGCCTTAACCTCTCCACCTTTATCTAATGCACGATAAAACCTGTCAGTTATTACTGTTAACAAATCAGCTGTAGAACGAGAAGATCGAAATCCATATTGATGGTCAGAAAGTAAGTGATTAGATTCAAGATGAGAAATTAAGTGTTCGTTAATTAAAGATTCAAAAACCTTGTTTATGATAGGAAGAAGACTAATAGGACGGTAGTTAGACGAATCAGATCTCTCTCCAGAATTTTTGAAGATATGGATAACAGATGCCGCTTTCCAGCAGGCTGGAAAGCAAGACTCTGATAAGCACTTGTTGAATAGTTTTGACAGTATAGACGACAGCTCGGGAGAACACTTCTGCAAGACAATAACAGGTATGTTGTCCGGGCCACAAGCTGTAGAAGAGTCTAGGCAGGAAATCACTTAAGATACAGATGCTGGAGTGATATGAATATTAAGCAATGGATCAACCTGTTTGTTGGCAATATCAGGTAGAACGCAACTAGTGGAATCAAGAGATGATATTGATGAAAAGTTTTTAGCAAACAATTCAGCTTTGTCTTTAGATGAGGTGACAAAGTCTGAACCATTCAAGAGAGGTGGAATTATAGATTTGCCCTTATTATTGATATTATTAAAGATTCTCCAAAAGTCACGAGAGCCTAATTTTTTAGATGAGATACGAGATTTCATGACCTGAGAATAGCGGGTTTTGGCGTTAGACAAAACCTTTTTACAATTGTTTCTAGCAGTAATAAACAGATGCCTGTTTTCTGGAGAATTGTTTTGCTGATAAATATGGAAGTAACGGTTTCGATTGGCAATCGCAGCAGCACAGTGTGAAGAAAACCATGGAGGAGAGTGAGGCTTGACCTGGAATTGTCGAGAGGGAATAAAAGATTCCATGCCAGCCTGAATCCACGAAGTTATGTAAGAAGCACATTTGTCGACAGGAAGACAATAGATTTCTACCCAAGGGCCATCACGAAGAAAATCACGGAAAGAATCCCAGTCAGCTTTACTGTAGTTGTAAGAGGTTCGATAATAGAGGGATTCAGGTGATAAGGAAGAATGAGACATTTGTTTTAGAGAGATCAAACTGTGATCAGAAGCACCTAAGAGTAAATGTGGAGAAACTGAGCACTGACTAGGATCAGAAACAAGACATAAGTCGAGTAAAGAAGGTAAAGTTGACTATTTGAGTTAGGGATTGAGAAAGGCAAAAGTTGTGGGCTTTAATGCCTGCCGAATCACTGACACTAGAGCCAAGCCATTCAGAGTGGTGAGCATTAAAGTCACCAACAACAACTATATTAGCTGATGGATAAAGAGAGAGGGCTTGGTCAATATGATCAGAAATAACATCAGAAAGTGTGCAGTCTTGAGATGAAGGAGAGCGATATAGAACAAAGAGAAAGGCGATAGAGTGAAGTGGTGCTAAACAAAAGCACATAAAAGAATAGTCTGTGGATTCAAACCTAGTTTCCTGACAAATGGGTGAATTCTTACGAATGTAAATGCCCAGGCCAAGCATGTGACTATTGGAGTCTTTATGAATTAGAGGAAGATAACCATTAACACTAAGATCACAAAATGAGACAGCTGAACTCAAATTAGTCTCACAAAGAGCAAGTAGGTCTGGTGAACTTTGCAAGAGATAAGAATCAACAGAAGAAAAGTTACTTCGAAGACCACAAATATTAGTGAATGATAGGTTTAGAGAACTTGGTGATGATGATGGTTTTTTGTGTTTTATAGTTTTTGGTACTTTATTCATTTTTAAATTAGATTGAAGAACTTGACTCAAAGCATAGATAGTACTCAGAACACTGTTTAATAGCCCAAGCAATTGTCTCATTACTACTAATAAACCCTAAGCCGTAACAAAGGGCTCCAAATGTGGCCTCCGCAATGCACACCAAAAGTACAAACAGGGACACCATCCATGCGCAACATGGCACTGTTAATACTTTGATATTTTTCAGCTGTTGATGGAATCAGCCTCTCTGAGAGCTACCACAGAGTTCGGGAAACCTAACTACCAGCCGGCCTCAGAACCATAAAACTGAGTTTTAGAGCTGTACGCTTATTAGGAGATAATAGAATGAGTTGCCTAGTCATAAAAACAGACACAAGCAAAACCCATGCATTGAGTCAAGAAGATCCAGCATTCAACATGCTAAACTGGAAACAATGTATTAAAAATACATCTGCGCCAGCCTAATAGATGAAGAAGGGGTGTGAGGCTGGTCAACAGATAGAAACTGTTTACTTCTTAAGTCTTTGCCTAGGAGGCCTTCTACAAGACAGTAGCCGGGTGCATTTAACATCTGCCCAAGATGAGTATTTTAATCGAGACACCATCTCTAACTACTACTTTCTAGTACTTTCTACTAGAAAGTACTAACTACTAATAACTCTAGTACTAACTACTCTAGTGCTAACTACTCTAGTAATACTAGTACTAACTACTCTAGTACTAGTACTAACTACTCTAGTACTAACTACTCTCGTAGTACTAACTAGTACTAACTACTACTAACTCTAGTACTAGTACTCTAGTACTAACTACTACTTTCGAGACACCATCTCTAACTACTCTCTAATCTACTTGGTTCATAAATGTTGCCACCTGTACTAAAAAGTCTTTCACTTTCAACAGAAGAAGGTGGTGCTGAAAGAAACCTTTGCGCTGTTTTCTTTAAATTTTTTAAAGAGTTTCCACAATTTTTCCACCATAAAAGAGGACTTTCTTTTTCCATAACAAGAGGGAGTTTTAAATACTCTTCAATCTGTTGATCATAAATGTTGATCATTTGCACATTAGAGTGTGATTTTTTAAACCTTTTGCTATCTTTAGTAATTGAAAAATTGGAATCACATTCATTTATAGTTGTCAGTTTGGAAACTAGCCAAAAACATTCATTAAATTTTGGATACGATGGTTTCACAAACACTTCATTTGTGTCACTTACTGTGGGTTCTTCACACTTAGAATCAGAAGATTCAAGTTCTAAATTATGTTGCTGCATTTCTTGCATCTGCTCATTTAGCCAATTTTTTATTACATTCTCATCTTCCTTTTGATAAATTAATTTATATCTAGGGTCACAAAAAGTGGAAAGACATAAATACTTATCATGTAAAAATATACTCAGTCTTTTGTCTACTGACACTTTCAATTGTTCAACTAAAGTATTTACACTTAAAAAAGCCTCACAAACTAATGGTTGATTAAAAAATACTTTAGGAGCCATAATCGAAGGAATAACATCTGATAAAAATGCCTCACGTTTGCTGAGATTAACGGTTAAAGTTTGTAATGGTTCTAAAATATGAAAAACTTTATCTAATAAGCCCCATTGGAATGAATTTAATGTTGATTGGGTAGCATGATTGGCTGTATAAGTTGCCAAAGGAACTCTTTGATCAAGCATCCTTTCAATCATATTGTAAGAACTATTCCATCTTGTTGTAACATCTTGTATTAACCTATGCTTATTTGAACCAAGTTGTTCCTGAATTGCTTCTAATTTTGCTGCTGCTGTTGGTGAATGGTGAAAATGTGTTGCCAGGCGTCTGCAACAAACTAAAATTTCCTTCACAGATTGTCATGTATACATAACTGTATTGTATGTATAAAACGTGGAATTGACTTAAAACCACTGTCTCTAACGCTAGCTATCATGTTGGCAGCATTATCTCGTAAAACAATGTGAATTTTTGTGTGTGGAATTTCAAAACTTAGAAAACCTTTATGTAAATATTCACTTATATTTTTTCCTGTGACTTTCTGGAAAATGCATAACTCTGAGTACTGCTCTCTGTTGGGCAAATTCATTATTGAGCCAGTGTGCTGTCATGCTTATGAAGGCAACATTTAAACTATTTGCTGTCCAAATATCAGTTGTAAGGGAGATATAACTGGCAGAAGATATATTACTCTTGATTGAAATAAACAGATTATCATATATTTGTGGAACAATATTTTCACTAAAGTAACTCCTACTGGGTATTTGGTAATTAGGGCACATCTCTTCAATTAGTTTTCTAAAACCAAGATCTTCTACAAATGTGTGTGTTTGAATATCCAATGCCATCATTTCTTCAATGCGATTGTGAATCTTGATTGCTCTATGGTCATTAATATTCCACAACCTTTTTTTATTAATACTCTCTACTAATGTTGATTGTTTTTTTTGTTCCACATCACTTGATGTAGAAACAGTTGATGTTTCAATAATTTTTTTTTAATCAGACTCTTTTTCAGCCAATACATACTCCACAAGGTGCTTTTTTTTTAAATGGCGCCTAATTACACTAGTGGTAAATGTCTTTGGACAATTCCCACCTCTAGAGAGTATTGCTTTGCATAGGAGGCAGATACAAAAACGAATGTCTTTCTTAGAAACTTCAAAGTATTTCCACACAGTACTTTTAAAAGACATTTTTTGGGAAGACATTGTTTTATACTTTTACAAGATTAAAATATTTTTCTAAATTATAAAAAAGAAGTTCAACCAAAAATAAAGCATTTTAAATTTAAACTGTGTAAATATATCTTAAAATATAACGAACATGTTACATATTATGCTATTTTATCCAATACGTTACAGGTTATACATTTATTTATATTACCTATCTTTAATAATTATATTATTTTTTCAAAAAAAATCATTAACATTTTTATTTACACTACAAATAAAAATGTTAACATTTATTTTCTTTACACCACAAACAATCATCCAATAATAAATTAACTTTTCAAAGTTACTTTATAATTTTTCAAACTAAATTTATTAACCCTTACTAATGTTTTAACAAATTTTTAATAACACAATAAAATGTTAAATGTTTAATAACACAATTTTTCAAAACTAATGTCTTTTTTTTTCAAAAATAGTAAAGGTTCGGTTGCCGAACCGTTCGGTGTTTGGTAAAATTTTATAGCCGAACGTTCGGACTCGGTGTTCGGCCAAAAACCGGGTTCGGCGCATCCCTAATATATATGTAGGACCAGAGTCTTTAGTTACCTTAAGCAATTCTAGCTTATTTGATTCTGTAAAATCTGATAAAACCACTGAATAATTGTTCTTTATGATGCTTAATCTTTCTAATAAACCTTCAAATAACTGGCATTAATCATATTGAAACTTGGAAACAAAATAAAAAATTTTAACAGCATACAAAAGAAAATCAGGTTTCACAAATTAAAAAATTAAAAACAGACCGGGAGATGATTACTCAAGATATTGTTTTTTTCTTTGTGAGTGACTCAGATAAAATCTGTGAAGTAACAAATAATGAAATAAAAATTAATATTTCGAGAAGAAAAACAAAGTGTAAGAAAAAAGTGCATTTTATAACACCATGAATATAAAAAAATATAGAATTAGCAAGCCTAAGGCATCATACATGTTTAAGAGAAACTGTTGAAATAGCAGCTGCTGCCCTTATTGATGCTAAAATTATAACCAAAGGAAATACTTGTTATTATTGACCATAACAAAGTTAAGCGAGCTCATAAAAAAATTGAAAAAGGGTTGACTTCTAAACTCCGAAATGAACTAAACAATAATGGTTTGAGTTGTATTTTTTTTTTTTAGATGGAAAAAATGATGACACTAAAATTTTTTTTTTTTGATGTTGAATGCAGAAAATTCCCTTTTATTCCTAATAAAAGAAGAACATCATACTGTGTGCAGTGAACCTAGTGGAAATTATCTATTTCATTATGTTCCTGAAGAATCAGATTTAAAAAAGCCTGCAGAGATAGTTGACGATCATTTAATTGATTGGCTTAAAGAAAGATGTTTACATTTGACTTTACCTGCACACTGGGGAACTAGAGTTAAAAAGTCTTATTAAGTTTTGTCATGATCCTACTAAAGCCAGCAATCATTAGTCAGGATCGCTGGGTAAGATGTTAAATAATGCTACCAACCTTGAAATTAAATTTTAAAAGTGTGTGAAAGCTCTCTACTTATCTGCCTCAGTTCTGATATTATTAAAGATCTAACCACCAATCAGAGCTATATATACCAAATTGTGACATCTATTAAATCTGATATTATTAAAGATTTAAGCACCGATCAGAGCTATATATACCAAATTGTGACATCTATTAAGTCTGATATTCTACCTAAGAAACTAGAATTACTAGAAATTGGTCCTGTTTGTCATAGTAGATGGCTAACTACTGTTTTAAAAATTTGAAGAATCTTGGTGTCTAAACATAGATTAGCAGGTGAACTTTTAAATAGATTGAGAATAATTGTTGAGTAAAAATGACATCTGAAAGTGCTTCACATGTCTTTGATTAGGCCAAAAGAAATACATCAAATGACTAGCAGATAACTTATGTCTAATTATTCTAGTAAGAAAGACATGTTAAACTTCATTAAAAAAATTTAATTGTAAGCTATTATGTATTCATGCTGAGTTAGATAACTTTAATATCTTGTGCTTGTTTTTTTATGAAGTAAATATAAACACGAGTGTTCAAAAGGTTTGATAATCTACTTTTTACTACAAGCTCTTTCAAATTAAGTTAATGAGCTAATATACATTTAGTTTTTGATATTATAAATGTGTGTGTATATACATATATATATATATATATATATATATATATATATATATATATATATATATATATATATATATATATATATATATATATATATATATATAAATATATATATATATATATATATATATATATATATATATATATATAAATATATATATATATATATATATATACATATACATATACATATACATATACATATATATATATATATATATATATATATATATATATATATATATATATATATATATATATATATATATATATATATATACATAAATATATATACATAAATATATATACACATATATCAGTCTTCTCCATTTAGCTAATGCTTTCGCACTCAAGTCTTTTTGCCCTCACCCACATGCCGGCAAAAACTTTGGCGAGCGCATAAAAAAGCGCTTGCCAAAAAACTAAAAGCATTTTGTTTTAAATTGCAATAAAACCTTTTTGTTCATTTGTGCAACTTTTATAAAAAATGGCTTATTTTACCAATTTTTTTTTTAATTATTTTATCTAGTATTTATTCAAAGCATTCCTTTCGCTATTTTTATTTTAATTTAAATAAGATTAAAAAATAAATTTTTTAAATCAAGCAGGCTAACTTAAAAATGACCATCATGCCAGCGCTTTTTTGTGCACAGGCATTAAATTTCAAATGGAAAAGACTGATATTAAATTAGATATTAAATTTTTATAACAGAACTGAAGATTTTTCACTTTTAAAACACAAAGTAAATAATTAGCAACTTTGACTTATCATTCTGTTACGTAATAGATTTCACTCGTGGTTATGCGTTATAGGTTTACTCCAAAGTGTTTATAGAGTGACTTTATTTAAATAAACAACTACGTCTCATTTTCCCAAATATAAATAATCAAAAATATATATAAATACAATTTATATTATTCTCTTAAATAGTTTGTCTTTTAATTAATTAATCCTTTATTGCTTCACTAACTCTTCTGACTGACCATCTGCTCCAACCCTCAACCTTGTATATCCACTATATCTATATTCACATACACTGTCATATCTCGTCTTCTTCGCGTTTTTATATCTTCAGCAGACGCTAGACACGGCTACGGTTAGTAAACATTTTGGTTGATAAACAAATGTTTATCCAAACGCTATACGCTTCGTTGAACTTCAGTGTTCCGCTTGAGTAGTTTTGTTTGAGCCCTTCGTAACAATTCTTATATTATCCAAAAAGATAAAAACTTTATGAAAAAGAGATTATATATTTAAAATATAATTGTTAAATTTTGAAATGCCCAATTTATACTGTAAATAATATTTAAAATTTTAATTATCTATTTTGTTAAATATTTGTATTAGATGGAAGTTCCAGGTCTAAATCGACTCTACAACACCAATCTGATTGGAATTTACATCAAGATTCTATTGAAGGTAATTTGAATTGTTTTTTTACCTTTTATTTTAATTGTTTTTTTAAAAAGTTTATTTATATTTACTATTTTTTGATAATTTCTACATTTACTGCTATATAGATTTTTATAGATTTATTACTATTTTACTATTGTACAGGGTGCACCATTATAACCTAGGATATGTTTTTTATATGCCATATTTTTCTAATTGTCTAAATTGTCAATCTCACATGCCTGCACCTAGCAATCAGAGGGTGTAGGCTTCTTATCAAGGCAAGAATAAACAGTAGTATCATCAGCAAACAATGCTACCTTAGATGTGAGAATTTCTAGGAGATCGTTAATGTAAATTAAAAAGAGTATAGGGCCAAGGATAAAACCTTGAGGAATCCTTGAAGTTACAGGTTATGAAGAAGAGTGCTGTCCTTGGAGGATAACTTTTATACTACAAATGGAAAGGATGGATTCAAAAATCTTAAAGATTGCTCTCCAGAATTTTTGAAAATAGGGATAACAGATGCCACTTTCCAGCATGAAGGAAAACAAGACTCTGATAAACACTTTTTATATAGTTTTGAAAGTATAGACAACAGTTCCGGAGAACACTTTTGTAAGACTACAACAGGTATGTTGTCCAGACCACAATCTGTAGAAAAATCTAAGCAGGAAATTACTTTAGATACAGAAGCTGGAGTAATATGAATGTCAAGCAATGGATCAACCTGTTTGTCAGCAATATCAGGTAGAACGCAACTAGTGGAATCAAGAGATTATATTGATGAAAAGTTCTTAGCAAACAATTCAACTTTGTCTTTAGGTGAGGTGACAAAATCTGAACTGTACAATTATTATTGTCATTATTATTGATTAGGGGTGTACCAGATTGGAAATTTTGAATTCTGACCGGAACTGGATTTGCCAGAATTGTTAAAAAAATTCCGCCCAGAAAGAGAATTATATTCATGTAATTTTATATAAATTATACATATATATATATATATATATATATATATATATATATATATATATATATATATATATATATATATATATATATATATATATATATATATATATATATATATATATATATATATATATATATATATATATATATATATAACCTATTTTATTAATTTGATTCTTAATTCATTTAAATCTAATATGTTGTTTTTATTTATTTCTTAAAATTTTATTTATTGGAAGTTTTAACCTGCATAATATTTATATTTAATTATTTAAAATTATTACTTTTTTATAGTTTTATATTTTTACATTTAGGTTAAAATTGAAATATTTACAGTAATAGGCATCCTATACTTTTTAACTATTTAAAGGTTAAAAAATTTTAAAAATAAGACTTTTCTCAGCGATAGTTAACATTTTTAATGAAAAAAGAGCTTGTTTGTTGCCCAAAAAAAAATAGCAACTCTTTTTGCACCACAATATTTCTAAACTTTTAGAAGTCCTTACAGAAGTGATTACTGCAAGTAAAATAAGGCAAAGCTACAGTTAAGCAGCCTGATATAGTTTTATTTTCTTGCTTATTGCGCTTTTGTGTGGAGACTTGCTCCAAGTGGTGATTTTTAAATATAAACAAAGAATATTTATTGGCTTTAGTACATACATCAACTATCTTATAGCCTGTTGCTACAAGGAAGTGCTGCTACATTGACTGAGGATTTGGCATAGGGCAGCAATCTTTTTTCCTTTATCATTTCAAATAAAATTTTTAATGTTCTAAACCCTTCATTGATGGAGCGCAACAAGCAAAAAAATAAAATTATTTTAGACCGCTTAACTGTAGCTTTACTAAAAATTACATTGCGTTTGTATATAATAGAATTTTTTATTTTTTTTCTAGGTTTATCTATAGTTCTTCATTACCCTGTAGGACAATGATTTTTTGATTTAATTTACAGTCTGTGTCACATGTCTTAAAAAAAAAGGAAATAATAAATTCCGGCCAGAAATAATGTAATTCTGGCCGGAACCAAAATGAGCTAAGTCACAAATTCTGGTCAGAATTCCGGTACATCCCTATTATTGATACTGTTAAAGATTCTCCAGATGTCATGAGAGCCTAATTTTTGAGATGACATACAAGATTTCATGACCTGAGAATAGCGGGCTTTAGCATTAGACAAAACCTTTATACAATGGTTTCTAGCAATAGTAAACAGACATCTGTTTTCTGGAGAACTGTTTTTCTGATAGATATGGAAGTAACGGTTTCGATTGGAAATTGCAGCAGCATAATGTGAGGAAAACCATGGAGAAGAGTGAGGCTTGATTTGGAATCGTCGAGAGGGAATAAAAGTTTCCATGCCAGCCTGAATCCAAGAAGTTATGTTAGAAGCACATTTGTCAGCAGGAAGACGAAAGATTTCTACCCAAGAACCATTACAAAGAAAATCACAGAAAGAGTCCCAGTCAGCTTTAAGGTAGTTGTAAAAGGTACAACAATAGGAGGGTTCAGATGATAAAGAAAGATGATAGTAGAGATAATAGTTTTAGAGAGATCAAACGTGATCAGAAGCACTCAAGGGTGAATGTGGAGAAACTGAACACTGACGATTATTATTAGAAACAAGACAAAAATCTAGTAGAGGAAGAAAATGATTTGGATTGTCTGGAAAGCAACTACTTGACTGTCTTGGAAAGTTGACTACTTGAGTAAGAGATTGAGCAAGGCAAAAGTTGTGGGCTTTAATGCCTGCAGAATCATTGACATCAGATTCTGCAGGCATTAAACAATCAATTCAGGCATCAAACAATGATTCAGCAGAATCATTGACAATCAGAGCCAATCCATTCAGTGTGATGAACATTAAAGTCACCGACAACAACAATATTAGCTGATGAATAAAGAGAGAGGACTTGGTCAATTTGATCAGAAATAACATCAAAAAGAGTGCAGTCTTGAGATGAAGGACAGCAATATAGAACAAAGAGAAAGGCAATAGAGTGAAGTGGTGCTAAACAAAAGCACATAAAAGAATAGTCAGTGGATTCAAACCTAGTTTCCTGACAAATGGGTGAGTTCTGACAAATGTAAATGCCCAGGCCAAGCATGTGACTATTGGAGTCTTTACAAATTAAAGGAAGATAACCATTAACACTGAGATCACAAGATGAGGCAACCAAACTCAAATTAGTCTCACAAAGAGCAAGTAGGTCTGGTGAACTTTGCGAGAGATAAGACTCAACAGAAGAAAAGTTGCTTCAAAGACCACAAACGTTAGTAAATAGGTTTAGAGAACATGGTGATGATGATGGTTTTTTGTGTTTTAAACTATCATTGAGTCAAGTCCTTTAACAAATTTAAAAACTTCATTTTTAAATTTGTTAAAGGACTTGACTCAAAGCATAGATAGTACTCAGTTTACTATTTGATAGCCCAAGCAATTGCTTCATTATAAATAAACCCTAAGCTGTAACAAAGGGCTCCAAATGTGGCCTCGACAATGTACACCAAAAGTATGAACAGGGATACCATCTATGCACAACATGGCACTGTTAGCACTGATATTTTACAGCTGTTGAAGGAATCAGCATCTCTGAGAGCTACCACAGAATTTACAAAACCTGACTACTAGCCGGCCTCAGAACCATAATACTGAGTTTTAGAGCTGTACCTTCATTAGGAGATAAGAGAATGAGTTGCCTAGTCATAATAACAGAGACACAAGCAAAAACCATGCATTGAGTCAAGAAGATTCAGCATTCAGCATCCTAAACTGGAAACAATGTATCATAAATACATCTGCGCCAGCCTAATAGATAAAGAAGGGGTACAAGGCTGGTCAACAGATAGAATCTGTTTACCCCTTAATATATATATAAATATATATATATATATATATATATATATATATATATATATATATATATATATATATATATATATGTGGGCAATATCGCAAGAGTGGCGGTCAGAACACTTGACACTTTTTAAGCTATTAAAAATGAACCCAAAATGGAAATGACTTGAAACTTTCCAAAAATGTGAAATACTATCATATAGTTTATTATGCAAAAGTTGCAGCATTAAAGTTGTAAACTTATTTCAAAAATTAACTCTACATAGCTTGACGGTCATAACGTTTACTTTTTGCCACTTCTGAACAAAACAAATTTGTCAGACTTAATGCATTGAATGCATGGTAGAAAAAAATCATATGGTGTGTGTGTTTAGCATTGATATTATTATATGCTAAACACACACATTATATTTCATAATTTTTACTTGAAGTTTTACAAGCATTTTTATGTTTTTTTTTTTGTGGTGACGATTGTAGCAAAAAATCCAATATTAAAAAGCAACAAATAAAATGAACCAAATGATTATTTAAAATCATGTAAATTATGTTTAAAAAATGCACTATAACATTATCAAAGTTTTCAATTATGGTTTTACGATGCGATTTTTAATGTTACACAACAGGACTGTCAATAAATGTCAAAACATGTTTTTACAACCCTTACACCTTTAAAACCATGTTATAGTATGATAAAATGATTTTTTTGTATAACTTCTTTGCTTAAAAGTGTTTTTAAAATCTGCTATAGCGTATTTATGTAACAAACTATTACCCTATTTTTGTTGCATTAATTAAACAGCAAAATAAAAGATTGCTGCCCCATTCCAAGTCCTCAGTTGATGTAGTAGCACTTCCTTGTGGCAGCAGGGTATAAGATAGTCAATGTATGTACTGAAGGCCTTAGCAGCAGGCTATTTCAATGTGATGTCAGAGTGTTTATCTAAACATGCATTCATAGTTAGTAAAAACACTTCTAAATATCTTCTACAGTCTTTTTCCCCTTTCTGATAGAATATATATAGTCACCATATTTTGCAAATAAATATTTTTTTTTAAATGAAAATTTTGTAAAATTGAGATATAGTTTCCTTAATAATGAATAACAAAAAGGTTTAATTTAATTAAACTTAATTGATTGTAATCTACTAAACAGATATTTATGATGTACCAATAATTTATGCAATGTATTATTGATACATATGTAAACCGTGATTTGTAAAAGGTTTCATCCTGTAGACAAGAAGTAAACCTTTTTGTATAAGAAGTAGATCCACATATAATGTACTATTTAAGAGCTTAGATAACTAAGCTTAAAATGTTAGTCTATTTGCAATCTATAAATATTCTTTTTTTAAACAATATATAGTGACACAGTATATATAAAAGCTTCCCATCTGCTGGATTAAATTGAATAATTAATTTATAAACAAATATTAATTTATAAACAATTATTAATTTATTTGCAATCTATAAAAATTTTTAACAGTGACAAAGTATATAGATTAAAAAGTATATAGCTTCTCATCTGCTGAAATTCAAGATTTTTGTCTCGGCAAAAGAAGATTTAGTAGCAAATAAGGATTTTAGTCAGTTATTTACTTATTGTAAACATATGAATACTAATGTTTAGATACATTCAGATGGATGGACTGCCATTCAAATAACTTTGTCCCAATTCAACGAGCATCATCTTTGTCAAGTGTAGGCTATGGCAGCAATTCTAGCAACGATGGCTTAATGTTGGATAGTGAATATAGTTATAGTAACAATAAGTTGTTACTTAACAACCATGATAGGTTAAACCTAGATGAGCCTCTTGAAAATGATATTAACTTTAAGTGGAAACAAGTCAGGCAAATTGGTTCTGGTGGATTTGGAACGGTATTTTGGAACATTTTTTTATTAATGTTATGTTAGTTAATCTATTATTTCATAAATATATATAAGAGTAACCTAGTTAATTTTTTTGTTTAGGTTTATCTTTGTGTAGATTTAAATACTGGCAAAGAACTGGCAATGAAATATATTGAAACTGGTCACATTAATACTGCTGCATTAAAAGAAGTAGAAATACTTCAACGAGAAATTTCACTTTATAAAACTTTAAACCATGAGAGAATTGTGGAGTATTATGGCACAATTCAGGCTAACAAATCAATTTCTATTTTTATGGAATATATGGAGGGGGTGAGTAGAATGTATGTAAATTTATATTGACACAGTTGCAATATGAAAAATAGGTCAAAGTATTTATATATAAATAAATTTTTATGGTCTTATAATAATAAATAAAGAATAAAAATAACAATTAAAATATTCATAGCATTAGACTAGGCATCGAAGATTTTTGGATGTTGAAGATGAGTTATAATAATAAAAAGGAATAATCATACCTTCATTTATAAACTGAATTTGTTGTCATGGAATTTGTTGTCATGAGCTCTTAAGTCAACTACAATAGGCCTTGATTTTAGTGTTATTTTTTTTAATAAAAAAAAGTGCATTTTATTCACTCTCTGGTTTGAGTTTCAACATTTAATATGTTTTTAAAAGGGAAAGAAATTCATTGGAAATAATTGCAGAGAACAGCTAAGGATATGATTATCTTTCCAACAATTATTTATTAAAATCTAAAAAGATCAAATAATGTTTCTGCTGAGCTAGCAAATGTTACTCATAATAAAAACAAAGTTCTCTGTTTGATCAGACTGATTGCTTTTAATAAATAACTTTATGCAAAATAATTTTTTAAAGACTAGAACTTTGTAATTAAGAAATGTAAGAAATAAAACGTAAATTATATATTTATAAAAATTATGAAATTTAAGTTAAGTTTAATCCATGCCATTAATAATTACTTGCTTCAGTTAAATACTAACTTGAAATATTCAGTTATTTAGAAAAACCAGCTTCTCTCTCCAATTTCTTTCCCCTGAGAAGCTTTCAGCTCACATTGAAACCATCTATTTATAATTCTAACTGTTTAGATAAATTCAAATCAGAATTCAAACCATTTATTTTCTTAAGTAAGTCTGTTGCAAACAGTTTTTACTAACCATTCTACAAACAGCCAGCCATTTTGATGCATAGACTTTTAAATGTTTTTAGAAATAAGGTGCAATTCCATTGTTTAAAAATTATTTTAATTTGTTCTTGCCAATTTCCTTCATAGATGCATTCTTGCTGTCTGGTTCATTTGCTCATTACCAGTACTTTTAAATGTATTTACTGTATAAAAGCAGTTATGGTAACAATCATTACTGTATGAAAATAGTTATGGTAACAGTCATTACTGCATAAAAACAGTTATCTGTATAATAGCAGCCTACATCGAATCTCTGCATTGTGTTTATCTCCATTTTGAGTAAATGGCTAGAAATTGTGATGGCTAGAGATTTACCTTCATCTTGAGTGATGGTTATATTTTTGATGATTAAGTAAATGGCTATAGATTTACCTCCATCTTGGTTAAATTGATAGAGATTGTGTTAAAGGAAACTTTGTTGCAACTATACTTGGCACTTGATCAAGTATCTCTATATATTTTGCACTTGATCAATCTACATGTTTTAATTGATAAATCTTTTACATGTTTTAATTGATAATTCTTTAACATTATTATCAAAAAATGTTCTTTATTTTTTTTCTGCCCTTAGACCAGCTTTTCCTAAGTCTTATGCGATAGGATTGTAGTGGTAGAGCGCTTGCCTCATAAGCAAGAAGTTCCGAGTTCGATCCCCACCACGCTCCTGGTAGTACCGCGCTTAACTTGTTTCTCTGCCCAGCGGCCTTGTTCGTCGGGGTTCGTGTTTCGGAGTTATAGAGTTGAGTGAGGATTGTAGCCACAAAAAAAAGTAGTCTCCTCGACTGTAGTGCCTTCTCAGTCTTGAAAAGGTGATAATTAAAAAAAAAAAGAAAAGAAAAGTCTTTACATGACGCTTTAATGCCACAAATTTAGTGTTACTCAATAATATATTAACTTTGCTAAGTCTAAGTCCATGAATTAAACTATAAGATCAGCTAACTGTTTTGAAAACATTTTTTTTTAGACATTTTAGGGGGGGGGGGGGGATGCGCAAATAAAAAAATTTTAAGACAATACTTTTTTCTTGCATTTCTTGCAAAACAGAAAAATTAGTCGTAAGAAGAAAGACGTCACAAAAAAAAATTCAAAATAAAAAAAATTAAACACTTAATAAAATGATTTGTACTTATAAATTATTGGTAAGTTAACAACAATACCAATATTCAAAATCCAATATAAGCATTTACAAATTGTTACAATCCAAAGGTGTAAAAGAGTTTTAGAATTTTAAATGTTTCATTATTCTCTAATAAAAAAAAAAAATTAATTCCCTGACGCATTTAAAAATGGCATTTCTGTCTCTGACTTTTACAGACTGTATAAATCCTGTTTGAGGTAGTTGATGGTGGTTGTTTTGCTGATGCTCATATTAAATTATCTATATATTAATCATCATTTTAATCATTTTGGATTCATGCTAGTTTTGTAAACTAATTCAATTTGATCTTTTATTTTATTTATTTTTGGCATTTCTATGTTACCATTAATTCAATTTGATCTTATGTTTATTATTTTTGGCTTTAAACTTCTTTTTCTAATAAATGCGTTCCTTCAAACCCAATCGTATGCTATTTTATATTTGACACCTAAAGTTTGTGCTAGTGTCACTTAATTTTCCTATTTACCTAGTTTTCATTTTGCACAGTGCATTCAACAACTCATCTTCAATTGATAAAGATAAAGCAATTTTGCATGCTAATATTTTCTTTTGTTTGATAACATTTATTATGTTTGTCATGGAGTTCCTGCACTTAATATAAATAAATTTAGTAAAATAGTTGACACTGATTTAATTTAATGACAGACATTCTCAGTGTATTGACAAATAACACAATAGTATTCTTGGTATATAAAATATTCTCGACATAGACAAAAATTTCACTTATTTTAAATTTAAAATGTTATTTTGAATTAAACATGTTATTTTAAATTTTAAAATTGACGAAACTATATACATTTAGTTTTGTTTAAAAGTATTAAAGTTTTGGATTTTTTCATGACCAGATTTTTCTAAATGTCAAGATTTCATTTTAGGATTATTATACAAACATTTTACAATTTTATATTGTTATATAAAGGTTTTTGTATATTAGTAAAAAAAGATAACTATTTAAAAGGAAAAATGTCAGTAGGAAAAGTTGCAGTTTTTAGTTTTTCTGTTCTTTTTACTTATAATTTATCTTTGTTAGTCTATTTTGTCTAATTGTTGTTAATCTATATGTTTTGTTAACATATATATATATGTTAATCTATATGTTTCGCATTTTTTAATTATTGTTAATCTATATGTTTCGCATTTTTTAAATTGTTGTTAATCTATATGTTTCACATTTTTTTAGGGATCTATTCATGATAAAATATCAAAAATTGGTGCTTTAGATGAGAAGGAAACATCGTGTTATTGTTTTCAAATTCTTGAAGGCATCAATTACTTGCACAGTAAAAATATAATACACAGAGATATTAAAGGTTGTTTTTGAATATATTGTCAATTTTGTTTATTTTTGTTCATATAATTAAAAAATATTTAAGTGTTAATATGAATTTTTTCTTTATGAACAAGTAATGGTTAGAAATTTTTTAAAGATAAATTGTTTATTACAGGTGCCAATATATTACTAGATTCTAGTGGTAACTGCAAACTTGCAGATTTCGGTGCATCAAAGCAAATTCAGGTATACTCCATTAATATTTACTTATGGTTGAAAATAGTTTAGTAATATTGTTTCTATAAAAGTTCATGCTAATTCTATAATTTCTAATGATTCTTTTTTCATATATTATATAATAATTAATATATAACTAAAAAGGTCTTCAAAGTACTGTAATATCTGATGTAATACAGTTAAATATAATTCTAGTAAATAAGTGAGACATATTTTAACATATTTTTTATATAATTTATTTTTTATATTATATAAAAAACAGTATTAAATTTTTAATATAACTTATATAAAATGATTTAAAATAAGTGAGACTTTTAAAAGTATATTTTTTAATAAATAAGGCAAATCTCATTATAAAACTTTTATTTACAAATTATTCTGTTAGTTATTTAAATATTATACAAATTTCAATTTGTTTATAATATGGCTCTGCCTAAATTTAAGGCTTATATGGCATACTATATTTATGGTTGCATATCTTACATTTTTGAGAGGGAAGAGGTCAGTTTTGAAAGTTTTAGACATAAAGTATGTTCAGATTAGACTCCAACAAAATATTCTGTTTAATGTGAACTTCATTTTGAAGGTAAATATATAATTAGAGGTGATAAATGTACCCTGAATTGGCTTTTAAAACCTGTTCCTTCTTAGTATTTTTGTAAAATTTTGTTAAAAAAATTATCTTTGTCAGTTTTAAAAACTTCTTAAAGTCCTCCTAAAAAAAGATTATTCCAAAAAAATCAGTTAGAAATATTCAAGAAAAATGATACAATTACAAATGTACACAATTTGAATGTAGCAGTAGCACCACCAGGGTTTCAATTTAAACTATTTAAAAAGGGATTTGTATTTTATAATATAGTATTAAATCAACAGACATATTTTCCAACTATATTAGAATGAATAACAGTTGATGTAGACCTAAATGTGCATTTGTAATACAAAGAAACATTATTTCCATTACCAAGTTGGTTTGTTAAATGATATAATGCAAAACTTGATAAAATTAGCACGCCAGAAAATTTTACCTATATGAGAAACTACATATTAGAAAATCACGACAATATTTTAGATGAAATTAAAGATAGAGAGCTTTATCAGCCACAACTCAGGCCACCATATTCTGCAGAGCCTATTCTTTTTTTAATTTACATTAACAATCTCATCCTACTGATATAGCCCACAAACAGGTTGATCTATTGCTTGACATTTTTATCACTCCATCTTCTGTATCCAAAGTGGTTTCCTGCTTAGACTCTTCTACAGCTTGTGGTCCGGACAATATACCTGTTATAGTCTTGCAGAAGTGTTCTCTGGAGCTGTTGTCTATACTTTCAAAACTATTTAACAAGTGCTTATCAGAGTTTTGTTTTCCAGCCTGCTGGAAAGCTAACACTTAATCTCTCATCTTGAATCTAATAACTTACTTTCTGATCATCAATATGGATTTCTATCTTCTCATTGTACTGCTGATTTGTTAATGGTAATAACCGATAGATTTTATTGTGCATTAGATAGATGTGGAGAGGTTAAGGCTATCGCTCTTCGCATTTAAAGCCTTTCTAAAGCCTTTGATAAAGTTTAGAATGCTGATCTTCTCCATAAGCTCTCTTCTTACAATGTATCAGGTAACATCTTTATGACTATTGAATCCTTCCTTACCAATCATAGTATAAAAGTTATCCTCGATAGACAACACTCTTCTTCATTTCCTGTAATTTCTGGGGTTTCTCAAGGTTCTATCATTAGCCTTATACTTTATTTAATTTACATTAACAATTAATCCGAAAATTCTCACTCTAAAGTGGCATTGTTTGCTATCAATACTACCATTTATTCTTGTCTTTGTAAGAAGCCAACACTCTCTGATTGCTTGGAGGGGGCATTTGAGCTTGAAAAGGATCTCACTTCTGCTACAGCATGGGGCTTTCAGTGGCTGGTAAACTTTAACTCAGATAAAACTCAATTTTTTTCAGCTAATTGTTATCGCAATAATCTAGATCTTCCTATATTTATGAACAGTGATGCACTTGATGAGTCATCTACCCTTTGTCTTCTAGGATTAACTCTTCCAATCTTTCTTGGAAACCATATATCAAATCAGTTGCAAAATTAGTATCTGCTAATGTTGGATCTCTTATCATGCTCGTCACTTTCTTACTTCAGATTCTATTCTCTATCTCTATAAATCTCAACTCCATCCTTGTATGAAATATTGTTGCCATATCAGGAGTGGATCTTCAAATGATGCCCTTTCTCTTTTAGACATGGTGCAAAAATGCATTGCAAACATAGTTGAATCTGCCTTGTTGGAAGTAAAGATAATTAAAAATTACAAATAAGATTAAAAAATAATTCAATACTTCTATAAATCTTTGCAGGTATACTAACTACTACTTAAAAAGTTCCCTTTACCATCATTATCTTTGTTAAATAAAGTTCAACAAGGAGGTATCAGTTCTATAAAGGCTTTAAAACTTCTGCATGAAAAAGGAAAAATTTCTCCTGATTGTATTATGATGGTATATAAAATGTATTTACAAAAAGCAGCACAATATATTAAGGAGGAGAATATGTTGTTGCTGACAAAGAAGGCAACATGTACAAAGGAATAGTCACATTCATGATAATAGGACTAAAAGAATCTATTCCTTTTATTATTCAAGCAATTCCAGAAGTCACATTCTCTGAAAAATGGCAAAAAATAGCTGACAACTTTAAATATCTAATAGGTGCTGGGTTTACTGCGCATGGTATAGTGATGACAATCATTCCACTAGTGTTAATGCATTCTAATCATTAGGTACAATGTTCAAGTCTGAATCAAAATGTTTTATTATTCACCCACAGAATCATGGAAAAAAGACATTCATTTTATGATTGAGTATATTTAGTCAAAAACTTTAGAAATAACTAAATGGAAAAAAAATTGTTTTTTCAGATTTTAAATACCATAATGCAAATATCAATATTGATTGTCCATCAGGATATAATAATTGGGATGATTTGTTCAAGATTTACCATAATGATAATGGATTAAAAGGTAAACTTAGAAAAGCTCTAAAGCTGTTATCCAAATCGAAAAGATATTTCAAATTTTTTAACTATTTTTAAGACTTGGTGGACAATTCTAATTCTAAGCAAAGCTTTTCACCTAATATTGGTGATGTTATGCTATGCCAATGCTATTGTGTTATGAGACAAGAAAATTGTTTTTAACCAAACTCTGGCTGATTAGATCAATCAGTGGTCTCTTTCACCTGCATTCATCCTCACAACTCAAACTGCATCAGCATTTGTAAATACCTTATATGTGCTCAAGCATTGCTTGTTGAGTAGCTCCTGAATGATGGATATGATTATGTGATGGCAGCTTGTTTACAAAGTGATCCAATTGAGAAACATTTCTCATAATGCAAATGAGAGAGATTTGTATGATTAAGAGAAGTTTTAAATCAAAAAGGTCTAAATGCAAAAACTGCAAAGCATATTTGAAAGCTGGACATCGATTTTGAAAATAACTCTTATTTATCTCTCTTATCACGTAGTGGACTATTTGTTTCAACCAAACAACTTTCAGAATTTATTTGTTGTGTATTTGCTATTTTGGAATTAATTGAGAATGAAATTTTTTCTCTATCAATTCCAGTATTTAAATCATCAATATTTCTGTTACATAAATATGCGTCAAAAAGCAAATTTGTTTGTGAAAATCATAAAAGTTGGGTAATCATATTTTCAACAAAAATTCTTGTTAATGTATTTTTTAATAACAAGCAAAAGCTATTGAAGGATTTGGTTTTTTTTTTTTTTTTTTTTTTTCTGTTATTCACCTCCTCAAGGCCGATAAAGCCACTACAGATGAGGAGGTTACTTAATAGTGGTTATAACCCTCTCTCAACTCTATAACTCCGAAACACAAACCTTGACAAACAAGGCCGCTGTGCGGAGAAACAAGTTGAGTGCGGTACTACCAGGGACGTGGTGGGGATCGAACTCAGAACCTCCCACTTATGAAGCGAGCGCTTTACCACTACACCACTACCGCATTTCTAATAATAACTTAATAATAACATGGTTTCCAATAATAACTTAAAAACATTTAAAAAGGGGCAAAGAAAAAAGTGAAGTCAATTGCTAATATGTCAGTTGCATAGCATTTGTTTATATAGTTTAATAAAATTTACCTATTGTTTGACTTCTTTGAAATACTTCTTGACATTTTTTTCATAGCGTTAAAATATACATGAATGTAGATATATTATCAGGGTGGCCAGCAAACTGGAAAACCTGGAAAAGTCAGGGAAATTCTAAACTATGTTAAAAAGTCAGGATAAAGTCAGTTCATTAAATTTTGCAATAGTCATGGAAAAGTCATGGAATTTCGATGGACCTAGTAACAAAATATATATTTTTTTATATTTTGTTACTGGGTCCATCAAACTGGCTTAATGGAGACTAAAAACAAATTTATTTTTTTACTTTATATTTTATTTTTTTGTTTAAAAATGTTTGTTAATTTAAAGTAAACACTTTTTAGGAGAATTTCTAATATTACGGTAAAGTTGTGTGAGTTTTTTGTTTGTTGCCTTTTTATTGCTACATTTATTAAATTTACATCGGTAAGTCAGGAAAATATCATTTTAGTCAGGGAAAATGAAATCAAAAATTTTCTGGCTACCCTGATTATAGATAAATATATTATACATAGATATAAATGTAATTGATTTAAATAATTTCTGTGACAATTCTTTAACAAATACGAATACAACAAATACAACAAAGACTTCAAATCTTTGCTATTTTATCTTGAAAAAATAATAAAAACCAACTGCCACTTTTAAAGTGAAGAACTATAAATTAAAAATTTAGATATGAGTTGCTTTTTAAAAGTATAATATTCTGTGCAGCCATTTTTTCCAGTAAATTTTGGCCTCTAAATTTCTTCTTATGTTAAATGTTGTCAAAATGTTTAATATAGTGCTTGACATATAACTTATTTTACAGGTCATTTATATTTATTTGCTAAGCAACTTATATTTTATGTGGAAAGTAAAAAAGAAAACAGATTTGGTATCCAGCTTCATTTTCTTTTTAGATATACACACAATACAATTTTTAAAATTGTATTGTTTATAATTTATTAATTATTTTTTAGACTATTCGTTCACAGACTGGATGTAAATCTGTCCACGGGACACCTTACTGGATGAGTCCTGAAGTAATTAATGGTGCTGGATACGGAAGAAAGGCTGATATATGGTATATTTATTTTCACTTTTGTTTGAATAAAAACGAATTAAAAATATTCATAATAACATTCATCATCAAAGTTTTTGTTACAAGAAGTTAAATAGTGTTTACTATAATTTTTTTTTACACTGATTCTTAAATAAAAAAAGATTATCCCCCTTAATAGTAATAGTAACTTTTAGGAGGACTTGGAGAAGGGAGGGGGTAAATATATACAAAAAAAAATGATTATTCGCTTAATTTAACAGTATGCACTTCCATGCAAATAATAGTTGTTTTCATTTAAAACTAGTTGACATTTGAATTATGTACGAACAATTAGCACGTCGGATTTATTTTAAAACAATTAGCGCAACGAAACTAGGTAATACCAATTGTTTTTGTAACAGACAATTACTGATCAAGTTTGTTAATAAATTATTTAAAAAATCTTTTTTTATAAAAAATTTTCACAAAAGCAATAATGCAATTATGAACATTTAAAAATAAATTCTATGGAGTAAAAACGGATCCAACCACACACTTATCAATAAAAATTAAATAACTTTTTTATTTTTTGTTTTCATTTTTTTGTTATTAGATAGGTAATAAAAAACTACATAAGATATGTGTTAAAAAAATAATAAAATTATCAAAATTTTATTATTATTTTTTTTTCTTCTTTAATAAAAACTTTTTTTTCTTCACATTAAATGTGAAGAAAAAAAAGTTGTGCAGTTTTAAGCGACATTCTGATAAAACCGCACGCTTGAGAAAACATTAAAATTTTTAAATTTTAACTTTTTTTTTAACACAACTTATATTTAAGAAACTAAAGTTTTTACACTTTTTTTTCAACAAAAAAATTTCAACAACATGTTTCTTTGGTAAATGTGTTTCTTTGCACAACCGTTCTCGACACATCGAATTCTCCCATTACAACATTTCTGTGTGTAACTGTACTCTACACTTTTTACATTTTGCAACTTTTAATCGTTTGGCTGCTGGTACTTGTTCTTCATTATTGTTTTACTGAGGTTGCTCAGCATTGTTATGCTCAAGCATTTGAGTACTTGGCATAGAGAGTCAACGCTTTGCGTTAAGTTTAGCAACATTCACGGCTTCCTTTATTGCTTTGTCTTCATCTTTTTGTTTGAGGAACTCGATTACATTTTCTTCGGTAATACATTTTCCGCCAAGTTTTGAAAGTGGATTAAACGTTTGTGTGATTGCTGATGCTTTATGATTTATGTTGTTTTTATTAAGTGGAAATAAGCCAGTGTACTAAAAACCAGCGATTGCATGCAAGCATGTAAAACATTTACCACTCTCGTTGAGTAGTGTGAGCAACGGTGGAAAATTTTGTTTATATAAATTCTTACATTTTGAGTCTTTGTATTACTTTGTAAGAATTTCTTTCCATGCTTGTTTGACATGACACCTCTATCCAATGGTTGTAGAATATGTGAAGAATGCTCTGGTAGATAAATCAAGATTATATTGTGTTTTTTGCACAGCAATACCACTTCCAAAGTTATGTGAGTTGTATGCCTATCTAATACTAAAATATCAATACCACCAATTTGCTCAGTTTTGGGTGTAAATACTTCTTGGAGCCATTCAATAAACGTATCGTGCTTCATCCAACCTAATTTTGAAATTGAATATTTGGTGCCAACTGGACCACCTCTTGTCCAGTTAGGACAAAAGTTTCTTTTGGCTTTGTATATCACAAATGGTGGCACAAAATGCCCATCAGCGTTACAGAAATTGTTTACAGTATAATAAATTTTTTCATTGTTGCCAGTAAGTTAATATGCACGTCTTGTCCCTTTTCGACACACTATTATACAAGTCTGTTGATATTGCTTGGCGACGCAGATTAATTATTTCTGGCGTACAAGAAACGGCTCTTTCAGATGCTAAGTTATCCGTTTTTCTTGTTGAAATTTCTTTTGACCATCTTTTCATAAAGGCATAAAACCAGTTTTTACCAGGCTTGCCATTTTTGAATAAGTGCAATTGATCTTCACGTTTAAGGTAGCCACATACAAATTCTAGGATTTCATTTCGGGTTAAACCATAATCCCAGTCACCAAGTAATTGGAATGCATGCACCATCAATCTTTCTGTTTCATTTGAGAGTACCGTTGTTGTACCTGAGTCATGGAAGCTTTTGTTGTTGTTATTTTCGCGATCTTTGAGCGTTGAGACTGGAACGCCATGTTTGAATGCAGCTTTTCTCAGTGATGTTTTATTTTCTTTCATATCAGTTAATGCGGCTAGTATATCGTCTTCCTTGTATGCTTTTGTTTTTTTAGTTGACATGTTAAAGTGAGTGAGTTAAATTGAATTGAGTGAGTGATGATTATATTGAGAAATAGTAAAATAATTGGTTTTTAATGATTATATTAACAAATAACGTTATAGTTCATTTTTAATTAAACCGGAATTAACACTAAGTTAATTAGATAAAGATAGGCGCTTAGTCACTTGCGTACAACTAAACTAAGTAATCAATCGAGTATGCGGTTTTATCAGAAAAAAGAGTTTCTTTTACTTTTTTGATTTTTTATTTAACTTTTTGTTCTTGCTGTATAAAAGTTATACTATCTGAATTAAAATTAAATTTCCAACAAGATAGTGCTAAAATTATTTTTATATCAGTTTCGGTTCAAGCGCTGTTTAGTTCGCAACGATAAAAAATATATAAAAAATTTTGACTCCCCGTTAGAGTTGTATAAAAAAAGAAAAAAATGGAGTTGAATCGGCATATAATTTTATCAATTTGAATAGAGGAGAAAGTTCTGTATTTGATCTATTTTTATTTTTTTGATAGCCATATCCATTTAGTTTTTATTTGATAATTTCAATCAGTGTGCGGAGTGATATGGTTAACAAATGTTAACATTAATTATGATTAAGTAAATAACGTTAATTGACGCCTAAACTATGAATACGGATACTTGTTAGACTTTTTCTGCAATAGTCTAAAAGACGTCTTGTGTTTCTTGAGTATAATTTTTTCTTTTCATTTTGCTATCGTTTTTTATTTGCAATCATGTTTTTGTGTCTGCCTGGTTATGTATTTAAATTTATTTGGTGTTTACATAATCATAAATTTGAAAAATTAATTTTGCATTAGGTCATTAGGTTGTACTGTATTAGAAATGCTCACAACAAAACCACCCTGGTTTCAATTTGAACCTATGGCTGCCCTTTTCAAAATTGCAACACAAACAACAATACCTCATCTTCCTGATGACTCGTCAATTTCATGCAAAAGATTTGTTGATGATTGTTTTAAAAGGTAAATTTTATTGAATTTTTCGTCAACATTTATGAACGCGTAAAAAATAAACTTAATGTTTTTGTTTTTTTTTTTCGTTAAAACGCAATCTTTAATTAAATCTAAATATATTTTCTCCATTTGTTTAGAGACCCTTCATTACGACCAAATGCTTTAGAGCTGTTATCATATGCATTTGTGAAAAGATAACAAAATGCTCTTGTATATGCTTACATTTTTGATTTTATCTGACCTATAATATACTATCTATATATTAACTATAATTTATATTTTAATAAAATCTTTTTAATGTCGACTAAATGGACGAATATATTTTTATTCGCTTTATATTAACTTGTACCGAATTATTGGCTGGGTGGAGGAAAATTCTCGGCTGGGTAAAGGAAAAGCACTTTCTTCTTTGCGTTGTGATAACCGCTGACAAAAAGTTTACAGGTAAACGAAATTTATTAACCGTAGATAAACGTCTTATAGTAGGGAAAGGAAGGTTTTTCGGTACACTATAAAGTAGTCGATTTTTTATTTTTATATTCACCTTTTCATATTAAAAAATCTTTCTTTGATATCAAAAATAAATGCCTCTCCTGCATTTTTATTATTACTTTTTAACATGAAAACAATTTCGTCGTTTTTCTCTTTCTTAAATTTTATTAATTATTTTTATATTGATATTTTTTGTAGATATTGTAAAACCTAGGTTATAAAACGTAGTTATAAAACAAGTCAAATTTTTAGCCGTTGTAGAAAATATTTTTGACTATTTATTTCTACTGGCGCTGTTAATATGTATGCTGCTGCTCTTTTTTTCTTGTTTGTATTTCAACATGTATCTATAAAACCTGGTTACTAATGTGTATTGTTATAAAAACACATTTGTTAAAAATAATGACCACTAATACATAATATATTTTTTAAAACACAGATATGTTACATTTGGTAGGCATATTAAATTTTTATTTATTTTTTTTTATTGTTAATAATGAATTGCTATGATATCAAAATTGTTGAATATATTGTTAAAGTTGACTTGTTTTTTGACTATATTGTTTAAATTGGCTTGTTTTATTTATTTTTACATTGAGATGTACATAGAAATTTAAAATTGTTTTGGCAAGCTCTCTTGATAATATAAATCGAAAATAAAACAGTTCTTTAAAACTATTTTAAACCCCATAATATTTTAAAATACGTGTAAAATAACAGAATAAAAGTTTTATTTTTGTTTTATTTTTAATTTTAACTTTATTTTTAATCCAGTCGGGCGGAGTTAGCTAAGAATTTTACAAAATCTGATATTTTGAACGATACATCGGATTTACATAATTTTTTCAATATTTAAAAGATAATTTAATACGCTAAAAATTGGGTGAACCTGCACCAGTAGGTAAGTTAAGCAGTTGTGTGGATCAATAGACGAATTAAGGTGGTACCAGGGTAAAGGCAACTTTTTCAAAAAAAAAATTTAAAAATATCATTAGACTTTATTTTATTAATGAACAAAAAAATAAAAATGGGTATTTAAAAAAAAAAATTTTTATTAATGACGTCATAATTATGCGCATAATTAGTGTTATTTTACCCCCAAAACAACATTTTCTTTTATCTAATATAACTAACTCCAAGTTAAAACTGTCAAAACTGTTTGAAAATTTGAACATGAATTCTTTAATGTATTAAGGTGGTAGTATACCATTAAAAAAAAATCTTGCATTTCAACATTTTTTTCAATTTTTAATAGGGCATAACATATATTATATGATTAAAATAAAAGTAAAAATTTAAAAAAATTAATTATGCACATAATTATTGATAGACAAAAGCCTAAAAATGAATAACTGGCGACAGGGTTTTTTCAGTAACCGTAAATAAATTTGAACTGAAATTTTGGCTTGTGATCCTTTACTTATGCAATTACAACATAGACTAAAAGTTTTGGATTTTGACCAAAAAAAGTCAAAATATATGCATTTTAGTCATATTTGGAAGTTTTGGTGTTATTTGAGAACACAAAATCACTCACAAAAGTAGAACACAATTAGCTGTAAACATAATTCTAGTAGAGGTTGCAAATACATGTGTTACAAACAAGTGTACCAAATTTCAGATCAAATCGATTATCGGTTTGAAAAATATCTCCGTCGCCAGGCTATAAAACATGATTTTGAGAAAAACTCAATTTAAAAATTAAAACAAAAAAAAATTGTTCAAAACTCCCCACTTCCATAAACTGCACCTTCTAATGTTTCGTTTTGATCACAAAAACCTTTTTGTATAGCTCTTAGTTTCTTGCGTCTTAATTTCACTATACTTGTGCATTGCTTTTCTGCTTTAGAAATGCGCTTTGAGTCATTTATAAGACAAAAGTTATGTAGATTGCAACCTACTGTTATTTCAAGCTTATCAAATAACGTCTCTAAAAATTGTAGTCCATTATTAAAGTATAGGACAGCTGATGCTACTCCAACACATAAGGCAGTTCTTTCAACAAATATATCTTTGGGACACCGCTTCCAAATCAATTGATTCAAGGATTCATTAGGATTTTGTGTTTTACCGTGCAAACACTTTTCTAAAAGAATATCACTTCCAAGATCTATAAATATTGGTTTTATAAAATCTCGAACAGCAGCAGGAATACAAATATTTTCTTTGTATGTTTTTTTTCCAGTTACTTTATCAGCCTGGAATTTGCACCAAGAATCCTTAGTGCGCAAACAAAATTGATGACGTGTTTCATTGTCATAACTTTCAGAACAGTGAAAAAGAACAGCTGCTACACTTTTTTTCATTGCATATAAACTACCAATGTTCTGTCTGATTGCTTTGCCATAGTAATTTTGCAATGTGTTAATAACATTTTCTGTCAAACGACCTGCTCCTTCTAGTTTTTTACCATCACTTAAAATTTCTTTGCTGCTTTTTTTTAAGTTTCTTAATCGCGTGCCAACTCGTTTTTGAATATGACCAATGCACTCTGCTTTTTTAATTTCTACATTATGTCCATAAGGTTTAGCAGCAACAACACTGGTATAAGAACTACTATCTCCGTCACCAAGATATGTGGTATACCTTAAATTGTTTTTCTTTTCAGAACGATGAAAAAGTTTTAAAACACCACTTGATTCCATAGCCGATGATGATCCAGTATGACTAATTTTACACTTTTGGTAATGTGATGATTGAAACTTTTCATATTCAACTGGGTACGTGTATTTTTTTAACTTCCATATCGAACATAATTTACATGTTTTTGTTTCTATTTGAAAGTCAATACATTTACCACTTTCAACTGAAATTGCAGAAACAACTCCGTTATTTGAAGTAAAACCACGCTTTTGCCATGAACCATCAAAGCTACACATAATGTCTCTTGATGTTTTACTTGCAGGGATTAATTCATCAGCAGCATTTTTCATGTTTTGGTCAACTAAATTTTGATAAACATCTAACAGGTTATGTAAAGTTTTATTGTAGCTTTTTTTCTTCATAGGTGGCTTCATATTCATTATTCCACAAAATTTTTCTAATGATGATAACCCTTTACCCATTTCACGAAAAGCCACAATGACACGTGTGTTAATATCAAATGGTTTTTGTCCACTACTTTTGATTTTACTAGGTTCTTGTTGTTCGATTAAATTTTTTTTACAATATGTAGCAGATGAAAAAAACTCAGTTTTCCAATTGCAACTGTGACAACATATTTTTAAACCAATACTTAAACCATACTTTTTTGAGGAATCAAACATTAAATAAACATTATCTTCACACAAATTCGGGCATTTCAGTAGCGATATAACGTTTTCCAACAGACTAAAGTTCATGATAAAGTTAAAATCTGAACTTTGAAAATCTTAAAAATCTCTATCATTATTATCAATATTTAATTTTTTTGAAGAAGCAGAATGTGTGGCAGATTCAACAAAAGATAAAGTTTTCGTTTCTGAAGAAGGAATCTTTGTATATCTGTTTCCACGAAATTTTGCTTTTTTATTATTATATATTCTATTTGATAATTGTTTTCTCTTTGATCCACCCATATTATTTTTATTTTAAAAAGATAAAAGATTTACTATAGCATAAATAATAAAGTTTTGAATGCAGCTTGAACCAAGAAGCGAATTACGTCAATTAAGCCATCATACTAAACTAATTAACAAGAAGTCGTTGCAGTCTACAACTTTGCACTTAAAAGAGTTGACAAAGTATTTTATGGCTTTTTTTATGGTTTAACTTGTTTCTAAAGCGCATAACAACGGAATAAACAAAGCGTTGCTAGGGGGGAAAATAAAAAACATTTTATACCGATACATTATAAACAAGTTTTAACATGTGAAGCTTTTTTTGTTTAATTAAATCAACTAAAAATTCGAAATCTGCGATGATTATATTGGTTAAATAATAAAAGTAAAAAAAAATAATTTTTTTTACTTTTATTGGTGTACTACCACCTTAAGGATGTTTTCTATGGCACAGAATTTTTTTAAACCAGGTTGACATGCTTTAAAATATAAAACTTAAGGGATGTTAAAGACCGAAACATGATAAAAGGTTGTTTTTTTTTCCAAAACAAAATTTTGCTTCGTAGATAACATTCCTAATATGTTCACCTTTAATCCTGCAAAATTTCAGCCCATTATCTATTTTCTATCAGAAGATATTTTTTCTGCAAAATTGAGATTTAGCGAAAAAAAAGAGTGGCAAAAAAGCTAACAAGTTTTAAAGAGTAATCTATTGATAATATATGGTAACAAAAGTCTCTACCTCTTTAAACTTATCTTTATCGTTTTTTTTACCCTTTTCTTATGAGCTTTTTACGGCTTTTTTTAACACAATATTCTGTAATATGGTTCGATTGTTTGACACTATGAATATCTTTATTTTAACTTCCCTCTGTAGTATAAAAACCACAATTTACACCTAGTTTGATAAACACAGGAAGTAGTCTTGTAGCCCCATCATTATAGTTTATAACAGCAAAAGCGACAGACTTTTAAAGTACTATTCCCAACAAACTTGTTTCGGGCATTTTGTCCAAATAAGACTATTGAGAGACTCGTTAACGTTTTGAGTTTCACCATGCATACATTTTTTTAAATGTTTATCACAACCAAGATCTTTAAAAGAAAATACTAGTTTAACTATATCAGAGAGCTGTGTCAATACTGATATATATGGTTTTACCAGTAATTTTGTTTCTTTGAAATTTACACTAGGTTTCAGCTGTACGAGGACAATACTGATGTCGTTTTTCAGGATCATCGCGCTTGAATAGTGTAAAACTGCAGCAATTGCTTTCTTCATTGCAAATATATTGTTAGTATTTTGCCTAATAGCCATACCATAATGATTTTCCAAAGTATTCATAACTTTTTCAGTTAACCTTCCTTTCCCACCTCCGATTCCTTTTCCATCAGCAAGTTTTTTCCCCTTATAGTTCGCTTTAATTGTGCGAAGACGTGCCCCAACACGTTTCTGAACATGTCCAACACATTCTCCTTTGGTAATTTTGTAACCTGGATAAGGATCAGATTTTGATATCTCGTCAAAAGATTTAGTATCGCCATCACCTATGTAAAAGATATAACTTAAGTTATGCAATCGTTCTGATCGGTGAAACATTTTTTTTAAACCTTCAACTTCCATTGCACCTGCACTGCCACTATGTTTAATAGAACAAATATATGAAGCCTTCTAATTAATATAATCAACAGTTTTTTTTTGCTCCCATCTTTCACACTGCTTGCATTTCTTTGATTAAACCTCAAAGTCAATGCATTTGTCTTTTGAAATTAGTGTCTTAACACCATTAAGGGGTGAGTAACCCCTTTTTTTGCCATGTACCACTGACTTTTGCATTTTGGGAAAAATTACTATTTGTATTTTTAGACAAATTAGAATAAACTCTTTTTCCAGCTATAGTCATTGATTCTTGAGATGTCTGTACATAAGCATTATGTAAATCACAGTTCAAGTCATCAAATGTCATTTGAGTCATCGGTGGAGGCATATATATGCACCTGCAAAATGTTTTCAATGGAGAATAACCCTGACCATTCTCACAAAAAGCAATAAGTACCCTTTTATTTACTTCATAACTACTTCTTCCTGAAGCATTAGATGCTCTATTACATTCCTTTGAAGAACAAAATTTTGAGGTCCGATCGCAATCGTTACAAGATATTTTGAAGAATTGTGCTAATCACCTTTTTTCTAAAAAATAAAATGTTTAATGTTGATACTGGCAATGAAGCAGGCAATCGACCAATGGTGGTTATTAAAGATAAAAATAGTTCAATTCACTGTTAATAATAAACTAACAATCGAATGCAGTGAGAGGAGACGAAGAATCGTCGTTTGATTCCAAAGAAATTTCTAACTTCTCTGTAGAAGCCGATTTATTTACAACATTTTGTGTAACATTTGATGTTGTATTACCATCATTTCTTGTAACTTTTTCTCTAAAAAAACTTTCTTTTTTTACCTTTAGAGGACTTATACCTGCTTGAAGAACCCATTTACAAATAAAAACACGAACAAATCGTTAATTATAACTCAAAGTAAACTGAAGGAAGGACTAACAAAAAGTTAACTACCATCCTTCAGAAGCTCTACTTTGAAAACAGTTTTTGTGGTTTCAACGTACAGCTTATAGCTTAAAATAATATTTAAGGAGAAGTCAAACGTCTTGAGCATTGTCAAGCAAAAATTTGAAATCAATTCTGTGAAGCTATGAAGCCAGAACCAAATTGGTATTTAAAAACGGGCAAATTTGATGAAAATTAGGAAAATTTTCAATTTTTTGAAAAATGTGTATTGAAATAGATAGATTTAATGATTAAAGATATTCATTTTCGTATTTTTCAAAATTTTACCAAAAACAGCATTTTTTTACCCTGGTACCACCTTAATAAAAGTTATATAATACAAAGTTTAAGCAAATCTTCGATAATAAGCGTGTTCGGAATCGATAGTAGTAAGGGTCGTCGTCAAGTCCTTTTTAAGTAATATATGCAGTAAAATTCAAAAGCCTAAGGTATATTTGATTATAAATCCAAAATTGCAATTTATTTTTTAAGGAACCATAGCCATTTTTTTTTTTTTTTTTTTCGAATCATAGTTCTTATAATATTAAATAACTGCATGATTGGTTTATGTATTGGAGTAGTCCATATATTAAGTTACGCTTTAGGGAAGGGGAGGCGATTTTGTGAAGATTTCTTACGAGGGGGAGGGGGTCTTCACATTTGTGATGCAACATTTATTTATTTTTTAAGTTTTAAATCTAGAGAAAACTTTCTTTTAATTAAAAGAGTGTCTGACCAAACCACAACCCTCAGTTGATGTATCTACATGTTAACACTTTATTTAGTTGGTGCACAAAAGTGTGCAGCAACAAAAAAAAAACAACCTTTGAACACTATTAAAAAATATAAAAAATTTTGTCACCAAGAGACGAACCCTAGGCGTTAGCAGAATCCATTCAGCCACGCTAACATGACAAATAAGGAGAAAATTATGTTCATATAATAATAATTTTGCTTGTTTATATCGGAAAATTAGCTATTTAAAATTGGGATGATGTTTAGAATAGCGATGTTAATTTATACAATTTTGTACAAAACTGTTGGGGTAAAAAAAAACATTGAACAGACTGAAAACTACTGATTAATTAACTTAAAGAAGCTAAGAAAATTATAGACATCATATTTAAAAGCGTTTAAAAATTTTTTTTAGTGAGGAGGGGTTACAGAATTGTTGCGTAATATTGGTGGGGAGGGGGGGGAGGAGGACAATAAAATATTACTATGCGTTACAAGGGAGGAGGGAGTATAAAAACCCCATTATTTTCTCGGACAAAGATTATTTCTGCTTCCTGAAACATTTATGTTTTTGTAACTTGTTGTACTTTGTTGTACTTGTTATATATTTCTTTTCATTTTTACAACTTTTTATTTCTTTTTTAAGCATCTGTTGAATAGCAGCCTTTTTTTACCAGCTTTTTTTTTAATGGTGGAAGAGGGGCAGGGCTGCTTTTGGGTAAAGTTTCCAGAAAAAATGCTTGTGGAATTTGAGAAATAACATCGTCTGTTTGACTACTATTATTATTATTGCCACATGACGTTAAGCTTAATTCAGAACGGTCTTGTTAAGATAGCTTCAATACAAGTTTTACTGGCTTTATATGGTCTAAAATGATGATGAGAAATCAAAAAAGACGTATGCATGCGTTTTTTTTTTGTTTTTTTTTGGTGGGGGGAGGGGGGAAAGAACTGCTTTTAGGTTAAATCGCGCAGCGTCCGGGTTACAAAAAACTAACAGAAAGTGTTTCAAAAAAATTAATGTTAGTTCAAGTCACAGATAACGGCGATAAATCTTTGATCTTCTATTTTGGTATATCATAAACTTCACAGCGGCACAGCGGGCACAGATGTCAATCAGACTTCTTACCAACGTCTTAACTAGGTCGCGACGTCCTAGACCAGATTAGGACGTCCTAAAGACGTCCGGTAAAAACCTTTTTTTTTAGGACGTCCTAGTGACATCTACATTAGGATGTTATCAGGACTTCCATATTTAGACGTCCTACTAACACCCCTAAGACCTACTTTAGACGTTCTAATTGCCTTAGAAATAAGTCGTCTCAAAGACGTTTAAAGGACGTCTTTAAACTCGGTTAATTAAAAATGTCTGCTTGTTTTGATTGATTATTTTGATATCATTAATTTTGGTTGGTTATTTATTGTTTAAAGATTTTCTATATTTTATGCTCTATGATCTATATGCTCAATTTTCTATATTTTATGCTCTATGATCTATAAACTATACAATTTTTGAATAAAAGAATATTGAGTTTAGTTATTAAGTATAAATAAGTTGCCAGTATAGTTTGAACAAAAGATATCAAAATTGCAACATGACGTTTGTAATAAAATATCACATCCGCCACACCGTGTGCCCAGAATGTGGTTTTTAGGAAAAAATTCATAACTCCATTAATTATAAATAAAATCTGGTAAAAATTTTAGTATATGATTTTTTTGGGTCAAAGAATCTGATTATGAGGTTAAATTTTACGTGTGTGCACTCTGACCCAGGGAATGGGACAAAAGTGGGGGAGGGAGAGGGGCGCCTAAAGTCATGCCCCACTTTTTCTAAATTTTTCAAATAAACTATAAAGTATAAATTAAAAAATATATATTTTTTTAAAAATTTGTCTGCTGCCGCCCTCCGCTGCGATCCCTTTGACCAAAAAGTTACTTGCTGGCTATGTTGCTTTGAGGTCAACTTACATGATTCTGGCATGACGTATGACTAATATATGAATAAGTACTAATTTACTCAAATTATGACTAATATATGGGTGATATAATTATTGAAAAATAATATTATATCATATTCTAAATCAAGTATATTTGAATTCAAAATAGTTTAATATTAAATACAAATATACATAGACATAAGTCTTATTGACTTTATATGATCACGGAAAACATTCTTGAATTATCGTTTTTTTTCTCACTAAGGAAATTTTTCACATCATACTTTACACCCTTTTGTTGTATGTCCAAGTTTTCCACATGTTCTACATTGCAAAAGTCTTTTTTACTGGCTTTTTATTTTTATTGGTTGTGTTCTTATTATAAGTCTGAAGTAAATGTGATGTGCATTTATTTACAATGACATTTGTCTCGCCTTACAACTTTTTCCTAATTTATAAGCTTTTATCAATAGTGAACCCTTATAGAATGCATACTAGGTCGTTGGCATCACTTCTGAAACAATTACAATAGTGGCAAAAAGAACCAGAATCACCTACCGATAAATCTACCATTTTTATTTAAAAAACAACCTCTGTTTTTACAAATATTTGTACCACTTTCTAAAAGAATAGACTGAGTTTCATTTAAAATACTCTTTTACCATCTTCCTAGTTTCTTTTGTTTTGACTAGAGTAACAGGCATGTCAAATTAATGTAATTAATGGGATTGGATTAGTCCAGATTACTTGGTTTTTTGAATCTTTAAATTTAAAGGAACACCAAAAGGAACAAATATATAGTTTGTTCCTTTTAAGTCTATAGTTTGAGAATCAGAAAAGTAATGGCAATAGTTGTGATTTCTAGAACCATGAAGTCCAAATCTACCCTCTACATGTACAGAATGTAAATGTAGAGAGTAGAGAGTAGAGTAAATGTAGAGAGAGTTGGAGTTTTTTTTGAAAAAACCTAGATATATCAAGCAGAGACTCGACAGTATCTTTGATAACAGTATTCATGGGAGATGAAGTCTTTTTGATTTCCGTTCTCTTTTAGCCTGTGTAGCTCCCTCCTCTTTTATATCAATCATAGATGTTGATGATGATGATGATGATAATCATGATTATGCTGAAGGGGGATTCCCAGACAGTTTTATCCCAACTTCCTTTCTTCAAGTTTCCAATTCGACCACAAGTTTTTAATTCGACTACAATTTTATTTTTTTTTTATCCTATGAACTTAATTCAATGTTCAAATTTATCAAAAATTCTTCAAATTCTTCTTTTTTTATCAATAACATTTTGACACAAGATATCAAAGGTATTATTGGATTGTCTGTAAAAAGTGGTTTCATAATCACGGAACCTCGAATATCAACACGAACGAACAATCTAAGTTCAAATTTAAATTACTCAATTTCCGGGGATAACCGGACTGTGGAATTTTTATGCATTAAAATAGAAAGTCTATATTATATGAAACAATTGAGTTTGTTTGCGGCCTCCTGCGGCCTTTTTTTCCCTGTCACTTTGCTTTTAATCAAAGAAATATATTTTCACATAACTTAGAATTTTTTTTGGGTCAAAAAAACCTACATAAATTATATGTTTAAACTTAAATTTTTATTTTTATTTAAATAATTCACAAATTCAATATCATTTCCAGATCAGAGCAGAAAAAATGTTTTAAATTCATGGAGTTGTTTTTATTATGTAGCACTTCTAAGTTGTTGTTAAAAAACAGTATCGGTACATTTTTAAGATAAATATTTTGCTTCACTTTTTCTTCAACTTCAAACAGCTATGACAAAAAAATGGTTTGATGAATTTCGAAAATTTTTTTTGCACTGACCTACATATGTTCTACACAATAAAATTTACAATTTAAAGTTAAAAAATAAAATGTTCGAAAAATGAATTTTTTCATGTTCTGGGCACACTGTGCGCCATAGAAAAACCGAAAACGAGAATACGTTTTCAAGTTATTGCACTTAAAAGTGTATCTATTACGTCCGAAATATTTTGTACAAAAACAATAAATTAAAAACGCAACGATCGAGATTTATATAACGGTTTGTAAATATACTATAAATGAAGTCAGCATTAAATGGTAATTTATTTTAATATACAGCATTAAATGGTAATTTATTTTAATATACTTATCATACTTATGAAATTTTTATCTTAATATATTGCGTGACAATGATTATATAGATTATACATAAGGGATGTGATATTTTAGATATCAAATACTAATACTTTGCAGTATTTTAAATATTACATAGGGGGGTGTAATATTCTAGAAGCCTGAATAAGAGGGATGTAATATTTTACATAGGAATTTCAGCTTCTTATTGTGATATATATATAGATTACACATGGGGGATGTGATATTTTAGATACCAAATACTAAACTTTGCAATATTTTAAATATTACTCAGGGGATATCTTTTGCACACTATTTTATAAGCAAATTTTTTTTTTTAACTGATATTTAACTTTTTGAACTCTAATAGAATTGGTAATACATTTTTATTGAACGCAAATTTGTTTCAAATTTACTTCAATGTCCTAAGTCAATTACTATATTTTACTTATTTTGACTTTTGGTAATTTGTGAAATTAAACTTTGTGTATATGTTTAATAATATATTTCAAAATTATCATGTGCTATAAATTTTTACATGTTGATATATATATATATATATATATATATATATATATATATATATCAACCTTTTTGATGAATTAGCGGTAGATTTCTTCTTTTCTTTTTAAACTTCTAGCAGTATTTCCCGAAAAACCTATATAAATTATATAAATTTATTTATTAAGTTATAAATTTATTTATTAAAGTTATAAAATATAAATATTAATCATTCTATTTGTTAATTTTTTACAAGATTTGTTATGTTATAAATGTTATTATATTATTATTAATTTTACTTTTTAGTAATAAGTTTGGTCACAACAAAATAAAGTTTTATTTTATATGGTACCATCGATTTGGGATGCAAAAATCACATTCTATCTAAAAATGAATATTTAAGATTAAACCTTTTTCTATTTGAAAATAATATTGAAAAGTAATTGAAATATTTCTTAATACCCATTTATCTTTTTTTTGATTTTTTCTAGTTTTTGGACCAGTTTCACTTCTGCAAATACGACACAAACTATCCTGCCAACATTTTTGACCTATTGATTTAGCTTTATCAATTTTCTTTGTTTCTTTCTTTTTAAATGTAATTTTATATGAAAGTAATATAAATATTTCCAACACTATAAGCAACCTTATAGTATATAAACCTCCTTCATCTAATAGTAGCTGCACCACGTTCTTCCTATATGCATTCACTTCTTCAATAGGAAATGTGGTCACCAATTCTTCTCCATTAATATAATTTTCAGCAAACTAAAATAGGTCTGCATATATATATATATATATATATATATATATATATATATATATATATATATATATATATATATATATATATATCACAAGTGAGAAAATTCACACACTTTTCTAAACTCAACTGTTAATGTTGTAAATGCCAAGGTTACTTGTACACATAATGATAATAATAATAATATAAGAATAAAAAATAATATTATATAAACTTCACTTTTTCGTTTAGTTAAATAATGTTACGTTAAGGCAAAATACTCCACATGATATACCATCAGCTTGTTTAGCATGTGGCGATGTTAAACTTTTCAATAATACCATATCTCTGTCGTAAGTAACGACTGAAATATAATAGTAGAAGAATTATAAAAGATGTAAATACAAAATTTTGAGATACCAATCACTAGATTAAAAAGTCATCCTACTTCCATTTGGATTCTTCTTTTTTTATGGAATTAATCGGCTCTCCCATAGGGTTCATATAATGAATGGTTTTATCACCTGGTTTGATTATCTAGTTTACATAAATTATTAAAAAAAATGTTTGAAAGAATATTTCCGTGATGTCGATGCATCTCAAAGTTGTAAAACTCTGATACCATCATTAGAATATTGCTCAATGAAACTCTGCATACTTGATCCTTAATCGCATTAAAAATTATAAAAGAAAATATTACCCAATTGACAGGTATTATCAGTGGGAATATCAAGTCCACCACAGTCAATTGAGTCTATGTATTGTCCATATTTTTGGTGGTAAAAGTGGTTTTTTCTAGCAGCTCATTTTCTGATAGTTTGATATCTTTACAAGTTAAATACCCCGATATGTATATAAGTGCCATATTTGTATCAGAAGAAATGAAAGATTCAAGATCTGGTAAGTTGTCAAATATCTAAGCAGAGGAATCATCCAATAAAAAGCCGCAATTTAGACAAGAATGGATTGTATCAAGACTTATGTCAACAGCCAGGTTATCAAGTGACAGTAAAAGCATGGCTCTTGAAATATTCAATTTTTTAATCACCTGTTGTACTGTTATAAAATATGTGCCTCCGGAACCTTGTCGCAATTTACTAAACTCTTTTTCCAATGGATCAGTAGAAAACTCACTAAGAATGACATATTGATGTGAGCTATTCAATAATGATTGACATAATTCAACAACACCATTGCACGTGTGGTAAATTGATTGTGCAGTGTCACAAGTAAGTTGTTTCTTTTATTATGCTTTCCAGCCAAAAAGTTACTCTATCTTTTTCTAAAAAGGTTGATAGTTCATCTTGAGCGAAATTTTGAGAACGCGAAGAAGCACAACTTGTTGAACGTAATGGAGGAGATTGAGTGGGAATTTGACAAGAAGGTATGCCTGGCCAAACAGATGGTGGAAATTTAGGACGATATTTTCCTCTGACTTGTTGTTTTTCAAAATTTATCGGCCAATGCAACTCACAAACTACAGTGTCATTAGTTACATTTAGATTTGCATTTGGAATTACTTTAATCCACATTTGTTTTTCTTCTTCATTTTTAGGAAATCGATATACTGAGATCTTCAAATTATCCGATTTCTTTTTAGCAGATAAATAATTTGTAGTACAGCCATAAATACAACACTTTTTACCCATATTTCAATATAACGAAAATGGCGATTATAGTTAAGTACAGTTTAAAATAGGCCCCCAGTTAAATACGCTGTTTGCGCGATGGTAAGGCCTTCAGTATAGATCGCCGTGTAACAGATGTTTTATTTATTTCTTCACCAATTTTACGTTTGTTTATTTTATATTGTTAACGGAAGTGCTTATTATTATTTTTTAAACTTTATATTTACGGAGTTTATCAAGGGGTTGGCGATAAGACAAATTAGTCTTCTTCTCGCCCTGCTACATATATCTTGTTATTAACATACGGTTTGTATATATTCACACGGCAAAAAAAAAACAACAAAAAAACAGCAATAAAAATAAGTTTGACAATAACTTAAAAATAATCTAATGCAGCTTCCGTCTATGAAGTGGTATAACAACTTACTACTACTATTTCCGGAATCAGAGCAAATTATCATTATAAGTATTATATCAAATTATAAGTGGGAACCTTGTAACATAACAATTTTGTCTTTTTTAAAAGTAAAAAGAAAAAACAAATATTTTTCACAAAAAGAAATTTCAGAAATAATTTTAAATAATATGATTTAGTCTAGAAAATTGAATCACTGCATAAATATTTAACGACTAACAACCTACGCTAAGAACTTCCCATAAACGGACCACAACCAAGAAGTAGATTTTTACGAGTAAAATGAAGATGGTGAATAGGCGAGGACTTCGTCACAAATGAAGCTAATTCGCAGTTATTAAAGTTCTTGCTCCTAAAAATGAATAAAAAATGTTTAAACTATTTAAATTCCTACATATTGAAAAAATAAGCATACACACAAATAATTATTTCAGTACCACATCGGCGCTAAGTGTAAGTTAAAAAATGTACTGTTAGGGCTACAGAGCTCATAGAGTAAAAACCGAGCCAACTAGCCCCGGTCTCCCCTATATTTATTTATATATATATTTTATTTAAGAACCAGTTGATTTTTTTTCCATTGCATGTAATATAACTTTTTTTTTTTAAAAAAAAAAGTGTAATAATGATTAAAACTGTTTCAATAAAATAATCATGATTATTAAAATTTGTTTTTAGAGCATTATGGGACCTAAAACGAATCATCTATTTTATGGTGAAGCCAAAAATTATCTACCTTGTAACTTCACAATGCCAACTCATTTAAATATTGAATGTGGAAATGGACATATATTAAATATATTCATATCCAACAATGAATCATTTAAAACAACTGTTGAAAGTCAATAAACTTTTTAATTTCAAAATATGTAAAAGTCAGATTGTGCAACTAGTAAATAGATCCTAATTCTCTGCACGTAATTATTCAAGGTATTCTAAACAATTTATCACTATATCTGCAACATGCTTTTTGCATACCAAAAATCAATATCTGCTTTATCTGCAATTATGCCACAACCATTGCATTTAACCACAAGCTCAAGTAACATTGTTTCGTGTTCTTCTTTTTTATCTTCTCAACACATCAGTGCTTTATCTGTATAAAATAGTAATCATTTATCTCCTTTATCTGGTCCCACTTTAATAACCTCTTCTCATGAACCACTACTATCCAGGTTGAGAGCTGACCAGTTTACTTCGAAAAAAATTAAAGGAAAAGTATTTGAATTTACAGTTAAAGAAACTTCAAAATCATATTTTTATTTTAAACCAACAGTTGACATTTACCCAAAGCAACTTATTTTATCAAAAGGCTATGTTAAGCCAACAACTTGCCGACAAAAATTGATGGGAAAGGGTGCAATATTAAAGGCTATGGGATAAACCTTTAAAACCAATAGTAATGATACTAACAGCAATAGTTAGGGGATAATAGATTATTAGAGAATAATATTACGGTTTCTTTATAAATTTTTTGTTTCAGGTATCTGTGAGTTATGTGCCCTAGCTTTAATTCAATTTAATTTCAAAATAAAAATTACAAAGAACAGAGAAAAATAGAAAAAATCTAAAAAAAATTGTATGCTTAATCAGATAAAAGAAATATTTCCTGACCTAGAAAATAATGAGGTTTCTAATATCGAAGAAATTCTTATTGGAGCTGCTATTGGAAGATGTATTTGCCACTTGTGGTTTGATAATACCACTAACAGCCAAGATGTATATTATGGCAGACTTCTTAGCATTAAAAAGAAGAACAGTGGTATATACATAGTTTCTTATTGGAAACCAAATGAGAATGAGGATAATGATGCTTTAGAGTATGAAATGAGCAAATACCAATTATCTGCAGACATCATTAGTGGTAATATGGTAATATTATAAAAAAATGATGTGCGAATTGATTATAATAAGGTATGTGTTATTGTAAATCATAATATGGTTTATGTACTTGCATTATTAATTTTCATTTACAGATATTAGGTAAGTGTCTTGGTTAGCAATATTTTTTTATTGTGTATATTAAGACCCCTCACCCTCTTTTTTTTATTGTTGTTGATAAGATTATGAAAAGATTTATAACTCTTTCATTAATTATTTATATATATCAGATCTTATTTTAGGTAGTCTGGTAGTTACCGACATCTAACAACCAGGGTTGACTTGGTTGCAACATGCTATGGGAAACCAAAGCTCATTTACTATTGGTTTTGAGCTAATCACCTGGCTTTTGATATACTGTTTCAACTTAGAAAGATGACTTTTTGCATGCATGGACACCAAGATGTTAGTGTTAAGTAGTTTAAATCAATCAGTATAGAAATTAGTTTTTTTGATTACTATTTTTATACATCATATCTTTTCTTTTTCAGGCGACAAATCAAAGAATTCACTTGGTTCCATTAATATTTCTGCTTTAATGGCTGTTTTAATGTGTTACGCATCAGAAGTTAAGTTATTTTAAATTATTTTACCGCTAATTTTTGATGGGTTTTTTTAGTAATTATTTTAAATATCTGATGTATTTTATCTATCATTGCTAGGTTTTAACTCACAGTATGAAAACTGAAGAATAGACTATTGCTTCTACGGATCTTTAATAAGTCAGGAAAGAGGTTAATTTATACTTATAGATTAAATTATGTAGTAATAACATACTTATAACATATTAGATATTAATTTATTTTTCAGGACATATGCCTTCTCTGTTAATAATGGTTGTGCTATGGTGATCTATATATTTATTTAAAAATCTAAATTTTTTTTTTTTTAGATATTCTCGAAGGATCGACTTTTTCTATCTTTGTACGTCAATGCTAGATTTGCTTCAAAACTAGGCTATTTTCATAGCCACAATTCTGTTAAAAACATTATTGAAAATATGGAAAACAATTAATTTAGTTTAAATTTTATATTACGAAGTATATTTTAAAACAAATAAATCTTTTTTTTATTGGGGTGGGCGTATTATTCGATGTTAATCGAGGCGATATACAAAGGATACTAAAACGCTTATTCTAAATACAAGTCTTCATCTCTCTAAATACTAACTAACATGAAATGTTATCGCTAATTGTCAAAGTAATTAAATAATTTTTATTATAGTATTTTTTTGTATCTATCATGGATTAAGTGGAAAAATTGTGGCTTGAGTAATAACAATGGTATGGTGGGGAAAACAGGCCTTGTTTTTCCTCAAAACTATTGCTCTCACACAAATCACATCCTTTTCTGACTTTTTCCTCAAGTCATATTTTTCACTTGCAAAAAATAGATATAATTAAAGAGGGTTATTATTTTCTTTCAGTTCACTGCTTACCTTCTGGAAGGCTATGTACATATATAATAACGCAACAAACGAACTACGCGTATTAATATATAAGCCTATATATGCAAAGTAAAGTGTAATATAATGTGTTATCTTTAAAAAAAAAGGTCATAAAATAAATAAATTTATGAATAAAATTTTTAATCATATAAAAATTGATTTATCTTATTATTATTTATAATTTTTTTAATTCGTTATTTAATGCACTCATGATAACATTTTAAATATTAACCAAAGAATTGAAAATTTTTTTTTTTTTTTCAATTTACTTCTGGTCATTTAAAGATTACTTCAGCATCATGTTTTATGATATGTTAACTAGCGTACTAAAATAAACATTGTATAAGTAAAATATTGACAGATCACTAAACTATATGAAAAAAACCAATAAAATAAATTCAATATCATTGTAGGTGTCATCTTCATTAATTCCGGTCAAACATTCATCAGAACTTTCGATGTCGCTCAAAAATAACTTGCGTCTCTTTTTTCGCTTTTTTTTTTCTTTCTGTTTTTGATTCTTTTTTTTTGATTTTATGTTGATTTCAGTTTTCTTACTTTTTTCTATTTTCTGCTTCTTGGATTTGCGTATATTTTGCCTGTAGATATTTTCTCAAATGTGCATATGCCAGTTCTCACTTGTGCCAGTTTTTGCAACTGATTTGCACATATAACAGTTCACACATATAACAGTTCGCACTCATGCCAATATTTTCAAATTCTTTTGCCGCACTTATGCCAGTTCTCACTTGAACCAGTTTTTGCAACTGTTTCGCACTTATGCCAATTCGCACTTATGCCAGATTGCACTTAAGCCATTCGCAGTTATAAAATTCGCGCTTATTCAGTCATCCAAGTTATTTGTGTACTTAAACGCCTAGTTATTTTGGTAATTTGTTGCCTTTTTAGCTAAAACACGAATAAAAACTAAACCAAATAAGATTTGTATATATAATATATAATAACAATAGTTATATATAATATTTAATATTATATATATATATACATAAATATATATATATATGAATTATATATATATATATATATATATATATATATATATATATATATATATATATATATATATATATATATATATATATATATATATATATATATATATATATATATATATATATATATATATATATATATACATATATATATATATAATAATAATTATATATAATAATTATTTTAATATAAGCGTGTACACAAAATAATTGTGAAAAAATAAATACGTCAATTTTTTGAGTGTAAGAATCAGAGAGAGATTTTTGACAATTTTATTTCTAAAAATATTGAAGATGATGAAGTATGTTCATTATTGAAGATGATGAAGTATGTTCATTATTGAAGATGATGAAGTTCATCAGCAACTCCTGATGCTATGTATTATATCGCCAATTATAAAGAAAAATCAGATAAGAAATACACAAAACATAATAAGGTTGCTAAAAAAAGCCTTAATTTGGAAAGGTAGTTTGCAAGTCAAGTTTCCAAGACATCTTATATTTCTGATTCCATACTTTTTGATAAAATGTTAATATTTTAAAGAATTAATATGTTAAAGAGTGTTTACAAAAATATCTTTTAGCTCTGACTAAATCACTTGATAGTAGACCTGTGTTCTGATTTAGCTTCAAGTCATTATAACTGGCTACAGAATAATATAAAAAAATATTATGTGAACATTGCGCCAAAAACATAAAGTTATTGAAGATTGCTAGGCAATTATTAAACAAAAATGAAATTAAAAAATTGTTATTCTCTGGGCAAGCCTTATCTGTATTAGCAAAGCAAAAGTTCATTATTTTTTAGATACTCACATGAATAAATTAATTTCTTTGAATATTCTAATATTAGTGTGTTGAAATAGTTTCTTTGAATATTCTAATATTAGTGCGTTGAATATTCTAATATTAGTGTGTTGAAATTAATTTCTTTGAATATTCTAATATTAGTGTGTTGAAATAGTTACTTAGATCTAAATAAAGATTGAAGAGTACTTTTTAAAAATAGTTTTTATTCAGCTATATTTCGAATACACGCTTTATGCTGAATAGATTAAAATTATATACCCAAACTTACAGAAATCAATCTTAAAAACATCCAAACGTAAATTAATGTATTTATTTGTGTAAAATTACTTTTGATAACATAAATTCATAAAACTTTATAATTTTGTTCTTCTCAAAAAATCTTTTACTTTGTAAACAGAAATCAACAAATGAAAACTCGAACCAAAAGCTACTGTTTTAGTTAAATAGATATATCAGTGACTTTTCACCCTGGTTATTTTAGTATGGATCTCCAATTCGCATCCCCTTTTTATAAGCACATCATAAGTTATTTATAATGTTATCATTATAAATAATGATACTATTTAACACTTTGATCTAATTATATTTATTCTCACAACTTAATAAAGGCTTTTTTTTTTTTTGGGCTTAAGTATAAATATTTAAGTATAAATATCTTGGGCTTAAGTATAAATATTTAAGGCATATAATAAAAACGCTTTTATGTCTTTTCTTTACTTTTTCTCTCCTGTTTTTAAGGTTGTAATACGTTACATATGAGGAGTGGACTTGCAAAACCAGATAACTCACTTTTTTTTCACTCTGAGATAATGGCAAAAAATGTTTTCCAGTAAATCGAACAGCTAAAAATTAAAAAATTAAAAGCCAAACAATAGATATCATAAAAAGAATGTTGAAGACAAAAATTTGAAAATTGTGCTCTTTTGATCTTATTTTTATTGCATTTAAAAAAAAACTTTTTATCTGGTTTTGCATGCCAATTATTTGATTTTGATTGGAAATTTATTTCTAATTGGTTTTTATAAAAGCTTTATGAAGTCAACTTGACTAGTGACAATTTTAAAAATCAATATAATTGTGCAAAACGTCCCTCTGCCTTAGAAAATAAGTAATTTTAATGTTTGATACTTTTATAGGATTGATGAAGTTAAAACTCAATTGTAACTGTTTAAATATATGGCTTTTTTGATTTTAGTGAATTTTTGTATATGGCTTTTTTCTAAAACAATGTCCTCCATTTTTATAAAACGCTTTTAAAACAGAATGTTGATTAGATAAAATTTTTGTCTTATTTTGCATTGACAAAAATTTTTTTATCGAGTTTTGCATGGACAAAATAATTTAAGGCAGGTAAAATGTTGTTAAAATAGTTGCTTTTAAATTTACTTTTTATTTGTAAAGATGTAGGAATATTAATACTACAAAAAAACATTGCTGAGACTATTTTTATAAAAACTGAATAATCTGGTTTTGCAAGTCCACTCCTCATATATGGTACTAAATACCAAATTAATTAAAAAAAACTAAATTCCACAATTTTTTACTTATTTTACTCTAAATTACACTATTTATACCCCCCTAAAGGCAACCAATCGTCCATATTTTCCATATTCACACTTTCTATATTCAAGGAAAATCACGATTTCTATATTTCTGTTTTATATAGAAAACCAAGAATTTGTTAGAAAATAAAAATAAATAATCAAATACTTTGTGCAATAACAAACCATTTTAAAAAACACGTTCAATTTTTAAGATTTTCAAATAAATATAAAAACGAAAACATAAAAAAACTTGAAAAAAAGCTCAAAAAGAATGAAAAGACATTTTCAATACTTTCAATAAAAACTTAATAATTCAAGATAAAGAATAAAAACCAATACAATTATTTATTTTCGAATTTTAATTTTATTATTTAATTTCCAAAATCAATTTTCTTTACCTGATTTTCCTATTTTAAGGAAAACATATTTACAATGAACATTACAAATATTTTATTTTTATATTTAACCGATCATAATTTAATTGTAAATTATTATTGCAAATATAAAATTAATATATAAAGTAATTTTTTACGACTACTAATAAAAAAAACAAACCCCCCCGATAGATTATTGTTACCAATAACTTAATATAGAGATTAGTTTAAGATTAAAAAATAAATTTAAATTTCATTCAAATTTAAATATACTTGCAAAAAAGAAAAACCTTACAAATTTGACTCGGCATGATCATCTTCTTCAGCAGGGTAAACACCTTTAACATCCCAAAGTTTGACACAATTATCCATTCCAGCTAAAAAAATTGCCATAACAGAAATTGAACTGTAAAATTAAGTGACCAGTTTTTTGATAATTTTTAAGAGTACAATTAAATAAATAGTTAAATCATCTTATATTTTAAAAGCAAATAATCATTAAAATAAATATAATACCTGAAGCAAGCATATGTCCCTCTCGAGAAAAACACAAGCTATTAACAGTGGACGAATGACCAGTAAACTCAGCAAGAGGGGCTGCTTCAGCAATATCCCAAAGAATAATGCGTTTATCAACACCTAAACTTTCCAAGTAAAAAAATTATTAAAATTGAGCAGATATTATTTAGGTATAAAGGACATCTTGCTAATGTCTGTATTATACTGTTTGAATATTAAAAATATTTAAAATCAAAAAATTACTGAAAAATCTTGAAAAAAAATGTTTGTTAAATCAAATTCATTTTATTGAGTGTTATTTTAAATCTATGTAAAACAAAATTCCCTGAAACCTGCATAAATCTTCTAAAGCTAGAACTCAAACTTACACCAACAATAAAAAAATATTTTTTAAGTCCATTTAAATAACTTATAAAAACACTTAATGCAACAAAACTAGAATATTGCAACAAAACTAGAGCATTTGCAATAAAACTAGAGTACTGCAACATAACAAGAATATTGCAACAAAACTAGAGTACTGCAACAAAACTAGAATACTACAACAAAACTAGAGTACTGCAACAAAACTAGAGTACTGCAACAAAACTAGAGTACAGCAACAAAACTAGAATACTGCAACAAAACTAGAATACTGCAACAAAACTAGAGTACTGCAACAAAACTAGAGTACTGCAACAAAACTAGAGTACTGCAACAAAACTAGAATACTGCAACAAAACTAGAGTACTGCAACAAAACTAGAGTACTGCAACATAACTAGAATATTGCAACAAAACTAGAGTACTGCAACAAAACTAGAGTACTGCAACAAAACTAGAGTACTGCAACAAAACTAGAGTACTGCAACAAAACTAGAATACTGCAACAAAACTAGAGTACAGCAACAAAACTAGAGCATTGCAACAAAACTAGAGTACTGCAACAAAACTAGAATACTGCAACAAAACTAGAGTACAGCAACAAAACTAGAGTACTGCAACAAAACTAGAGTACAGCAACAAAACTAGAGTACTGCAACAAAACTAGAGTACTGCAACAAAACTAGAGTACTGCAACAAAACTAGAGTACTGCAACAAAACTAGAGTACTGCAACAAAACTAGAATACTGCAACAAAACTAGAGTACTGCAACAAAACTAGAGTACTGCAACATAACTAGAATATTGCAACAAAACTAGAGTACTGCAACAAAACTAGAGTACTGCAACAAAACTAGAGTACTGCAACAAAACTAGAGTACTGCAACAAAACTAGAATACTGCAACAAAACTAGAGTACAGCAACAAAACTAGAGCATTGCAACAAAACTAGAGTACTGCAACAAAACTAGAATACTGCAACAAAACTAGAGTACAGCAACAAAACTAGAGTACTGCAACAAAACTAGAGTACAGCAACAAAACTAGAGTACTGCAACAAAACTAGAGTACTGCAACAAAACTAGAGTACTGCAACAAAACTAGAGTACTGCAACAAAACTAGAGTACTGCAACAAAACTAGAGTACTGCAACAAAACTAGAGTACTGCAACATAACTAGAATACTGCAACAAAACTAGAGTATTGCAATAAAACTAAAATAATGTTCTGGACAATATAATGATGTAAAATCAATATAAATATCAAATAAAACTCTTATAAAAGTGAATAAATATGTAAAAATAATGAAGGAAAGCATGTTTCACAAAACCATGTTTATGATAAAATCAGGATAAATGGATCTTCTGGGCGTTTTTTTACTTTAAAAGAAAACTTTTTTAAAAGAAAATTTAGCAAAAAAGGAAATAGGAAGTATAAGCAAAAAAAATCTTTACTTTTTAACAAAAATGAAGTCTAGATAAGGCAAAAAGGAGGATTTTCTGATGTTACAATAGACTCTTACCATGGTGCTGAGGTATGTGAGTAGGAATAGTGCTGAGGTATGTGAGTTAGTAGGAATGGTGCTGAGGTAAGTGAGTAGGAATGGTGCTGAAGTATAGGAGTAGGAATAGTGCTGAGGCATGTGAGTTAGTAGGAATGGTGCTAAGGGATGAGTAGGAATGGTGCTGAGGTATGCTTAAGTAGGAAAGGCGCTGAGGTATGTGAATAGCAATGATGCTGAGGAATGTGAGTTAGTAGGAATTGTGCTGAGGTATGCGAGTCGGAATTTTTCTTTCATTTCAAATTTTGAAGTATTATCATAGAGATGATTTTGGTCTATATCGCCATGACAATAGTTAAAAACAAAAATTGCAGAATAAACAGATGGGGAAAATCAAAAAACATTTTGTAAAAATTTTTAAAAGTAATGGTCTTCTTATTTCCATCCTATGCAATATGAAAATAGTTATCTCAACTTACCTTTCTGATCTCAGTAACAATTCATTTCAATCATACCGTAAATGTGAAAATGATTTGAATTAGGTTTACTGCAGTTCTAACCAACCACCTAGTATTATCAAAAGACTCCCTCACACTGTTGAATCAAGACTGCCATACCAGTAAATGAATTTGTTTTCAATAAAGGTATCCTTACAAAAACGCATTAAAAAAAGTCTGGCTATGCTTGTAAACTTAAATACTAACCTCAAGTTACCTTGATTACTACCAACCTCAAGTTACCTTTATTACTACCAACCTTAAGTTACCTTGACTAAAAACATTTGTGGTATTTTTTATTAGGCCTTTATAACTACCAACCTCAAGTTACCTTGATAAAAACATTGTGGTAATTTTTTATTAGGCAGAATGTTTTCAATGTGGTATACAGTTTAAAACTGTATACCACATTAAAAACATCCTGCCTAATAAAAAAGAAGACATATTATCAAAGTGTCAACATTCCAACAAATTCCTCTTTTGATACTGGAGTATGTATTTATGTGTTTTATAATGTCAGATATTTTCTTTTGTAAATGAGTTTTTTTAAAACGTTTTTTTTCTAACATTTAAAAAAATATATTTAATAGCTGATGATTGCAGTGTATTACTGATGATTGCAGTGTATTGCTGATGATTGCAGTGTATTGCTGATGATTGCAGTGTATTGCTGATGATTGCAGTGTATTGCTGATGATTGCAGTGTATTGCTGATGATTGCAGTGTATTGCTGATGATTGCAGTGTATTGCTGATGATTACAGTGTATTGCTGATGATTGCAGTGTATGGCTGATGATTGCAGTGTATGGCTGATGATTGCAGTGTATGGCACAAAACTTTAAGTACTATTATAAATGTTGTTTTTTATTTTAACAAAATTTAAATATTAATATACACTGCCCTCGGAATTAGGAAAAATGATGTCAGCAATAATTTGCTGACCTTATTCTGCTAGAGGTTGGCAAAAAAAAACAACTTATAAAGAGGTTTTACCATAAAACATAGTAACAAGGTTGTCACATGTCACATTATATAAATAATAAATTTAAATATTTAATGCGACAATCCAAATTGAAAGAATTCATCTTCAATTTCAGATATAGCTGCTTTATATAATGAACTTACATTTGCACAGTTACTGTATTTAGCCAGCTGCTTCTGTTGTTAAGTCTTGTTCTCCAGGAATTCTAGACCAACTCTTTTTTGCTTATTGTCCTTGATCCAAGCTATGTTAAATTTTGGATGGACAACAGCTGCTGCTAGTAATTCTACATTCATGATGTACTAATTGAATCTGCTATCCATGATCGCCATCATTAGCTTGCTGCAACTGATTGAGCTGTTGTGAAGAAGGAATTATTTTTAGGAACTCTTAAGAAGCATTTTCTCTTTCAAAATTATTGTAATTAGCAGCAGGTATTCCATGTAGACCTTTTTCACACTGTAGGATATCTAAAGCTTGATAAAGAAGCTTCATAACAGAATTCATACTCTGTAATTAACAGTACTTCAGCTTGTTGAAACTGTTTCAAATCAACTTGACTCAAACACCACTCATCATATGAATACCGCTCAAACACCACTCATCGTATGAATACCACTCAAACACCATATACTCATAATGAGTAGCTGTTAAGTTCATTGAGTAGCATACAGATTGCTGATGAGAGGACAGGTGAAATAGCATACTCAGTTTTGTCATAAACCATTTTGAACAGTTTTCCAAACAAACACTCAGTTCGCTGATTGCATTGTTGTGTATCTTATGTGTTCAATATGCAGCCTTGTGTCTTGATGTATGGCTGGAATCTAATGTCAATTGGTACTGTTTTTGGTTTCATGATATTGTGCGTATTATACAATTGATTCTAACCAATAAAGGTCAAATACTTTCGCGCTTTTTTTTCTGAAAGTAACTCATGTAATTACATTTCAGATAACTGTTCAGAAAGTTTTTATTACTAAAATAATAAAAACTTTCTTATGTAATTACATATCAATGTTGATAGTAGTGTATTATCATGTAAGTACAAATCAATGGTTATAGGTTTAATTGAAAACTAAATCGCTATTCTTGGGTATTAAATCAAAATTAAGATAAAAAAAATTTTAAATTATTATCTTTTTTACTTAATAAAATATGAAGAGTAAAATAAAATAAAAACTAAAACTATTTAGTTAAAGATAAGTTATTAACCTGATGATACAAGATGACGCCCATCAGGCGAAAATTTAACACTCAGAACACCAGCCTAAAAAAATATAAATATGAAAATATATTCAGAAGAGTGTATTAAGAAGTTTTATATTTTATTAACTTTAATTTATAAGATTAAATTGAAAAGTTTATAAAAATTATTTTTCAACTTTTCTAACAATTCAAATATTATTTAACAATTTCTTAAAAAATCTCAATTTGTACAAGAAATGTTTCCAAATACCACAAAAATCCGCTATTTCTCTGATGGTTGTGCTGGCCAGTACAAAAATTGCAAACATTTTTTAAATTTATGCTATTTTTTAAAACATGCCATAGTTTTGGGATGCAATGTGAATGGAATTTCTTTGCAACATCACATGGAAAGTCACCATGTGATGGCATTGGTGGAACAGTTAAAAGACTTGTTTCAAGTGCTAGTCTTCAATGTCAAATTGACCTACAAATTCAGAACACTGAAAAAATGTTCAATTTTTCAAAAAATAAAATATTTGGCGCCCACTTCTTTATTTTAAAAGGTGAAGTTATTTTATTAGTCCATAAATCTTTGACTCTTCGATCGAATAATGCAAAGACTTTACCTGGTACAAGAAGTTTGCATCAATTTATTTTGCAGGATGCAACAAGCATAAATGTCAAAAGAGTCTCTGAGCAGGAGGAATCTAACATTCAACCTTACTGGCTCAATACAATATCTTTAAGAAATCATTGCATGAAAATATTATATCTGCAAATATAATATATCTAACTAGGTTGATTTGGTATTTGAAGTTGATGAAAGAAATGAAGACGCCCTTGTAAAATTCATGCATCCTCATTTATCTCACACTTCATTACACTGGCCAAGTAGAGATGATTATTGTTGGGTTTCTAAGCCCCATATTTTAATTATGATAAAAAAACCATAATCTTTAAGAGCAGGGCGCATATACCAGATAGACGATTTGCCCAAAATCCAATCTTTAAATTAACTCAATTATGTTACACAAGTTTTCTTTTATAAGCAATTTATAAATAAATCAGATGCAAGTTCTGGTTTTTTATTGACTAGTTTTTAATTTAAAACTTGTATTTATTTATTTTTTTAGACTCAATATATTACATTTATTATATTATTTATAAGATTTTAATATTAAAATTATTGTATTATTGTAATAAGTATTGATTATTGTTATCCGATTAAAATAAGTTGAAATATTGTTTTAGAAATTTTTCTTCAAAATCCTTTATTTTTACAAGTTGACATTTCAAAGTTGACCAATGTTTATCTAATCCTCAGTTCTGGATTTGTTTAAACAGACTTAATCTATTGAAAGAGGAGCTGAAAGTGGAAAAAAGTAATAATTTAAAAATAAATATAAAACAAAATCTATCATTTGCTCCATAAAGACTAATCCATGTCAGCTGCAGAGAAATTTTAAATGCAGTCAAGCTTTTAAGAGAAAAGTACTTAGATTTCAAAAATATAAAGCCAATCATATAAACCAAACTCCAAAGTGATCCATTAATGGAAAAATTAAAGCAATTTATTATTAAAAAGAGCTCCATAAATTTTTAATCCAAGAAAACTTGTGCATAATTGAAGACAATGAAACCTATTACTAAGGTGATTTTTCATGGTTGCCAGTTCAGCAATGTTTTTATCAGTTGAAAAGTATGTTGCCAAAAAATTCAAGTATATTCAAACTGAGAAATTTGCTCTTAAGTTCCTTTTATAGCAAGCATTCTGCTAATGTGGTTTGTAAAGTACATTTTACTTTACTCCTAAAACTTTTGAATTTTGTAATTTATTAAAAATTGTCATGAGCAGCGAGTTATTGAAAGTTATTGGCCAATTATAAAAGAAATCTTATTAAAAACTTCAGATAAAAAAGGTTTTAGAAAAAAATGGATAGCAGCTTCAAAAAATGTAACTGAGAGAAATCATCCCATGAACATTTTTCTATAGGTTTAAATTTAAGTTTAATGGAAGCAGAAAAAACACTTATAGATATAGTTTGAAATTTATATGAAAAGTATCATTTGAAGAAAAGAATTAGTAATGGAAAAAAAGTTTGATGAACTTTTTTACAACTAAAATCTTTTTTCTTTAAATGTTTTGACAAAATTAAGGAGATATTAAAAATAAAAATATTAAAAAAAATAAATTGCCAAACGAAATAAAAAAATAAAAATAAATAAAAAATGTTTTTTGGTTTTGAAGGAGAATTTTAACTACTTTTTATTGATCAAGCAATACCACAGATGAATGTGAGGTATTACTTGATATGAGCAGATGGCTGAGTGGTATTACTTGGTATGAACAGATGGTTCTGTAGTAATAATTGGTATTTAAAGTTGGTTGTGTGGTATTGCTTGGTATGTAAAGATGGTGGTGTAGTATTACTTGGTACAGATGGTTGTGTGGTAATACTTGGTATGTGCAGATTGTTGTATGGTATGATTTGGTACAGATGGTTGTGTGGTATTACACGGTCGCCAGCCACTTTGTACAATTAAATTCCCTGATTTTTCCCTGACTTATCATATTTTTCCCTGACTCAGTTATAGTTTTAAGTGTGAGTTTTAAATTACCTCTTGCTTGTAAATGCTTCCTAGTTAAATACCAAAAATATTCTGAAGAAAAAAATAATAGAATAATAGAAATAAAAGATATATATTATATATTGTATAAATATTTTTTATTTTTTTTATATTCTTTTACTGTAAAAGTTACACAATTGTAATTTAAGCTTCAGACTTTTCTATATTATTACTATGAAGTGAAGTAAGCTTTTTACTGCTCCAGTGTTTTTTCAAAACACTGGAGCAGAATAAACTTCAAAATTTATAAAAATAACAACAAAGAGATTAATAATATAACTCCCTGATTTCCCTGACTAGAAAAAATTTTCCTAACTTTTCCCTGATTTCCAGTTGGCTGGCTATCCTATATTTTCTTGGTACAGATAGTTTTGTTGTATTAATTAATACAAATGGTTGTGTGATATTCATTTGTGCAGATGGTTGTGTGGTATTACTTGGTACAGATGGATGCATGGTATTACTTGGTACAGATGGTTGAGTGGTAACAGTTTAGTAGTAGAGTGATCACTTTGTAAAAGTGTTTAGTTCAAAAATTAAATAATTACCAAATCTACAGAGCTTCCAGAGCTTTCTTTACTTATTTTTCAAAAGGAAAATAATTAATTTTTTTGCGGGCAATTTTTTACCATATCAAAACCTTTGTGTTTTGCACATACAAAGTTTGGCTAAGGAAAGGTTTTTAAAGCTATTACTTGTAGATAGTGTGGACAAGTACAAAAATTAAAAATAATTTGAGAGGAGTTTAAATCCATCATATATTTGGAAATTCCACAACCAACTTAGTTCTCAGTGCAACAGGTTTGCTTGTAAGGGTGTGTTTCAGAGCTATGGGGTTGAAAAAGAAGGGTATGACAACAACTAAGAAAAAAAAAGGATAGGTGAATATATAAAAAAATATATATATTTACTAAATAAATTTAATAAATTCAAGAATTTACTTTATGGCCTGTAAATAAACGCACTGAAGTACCAGTCTGTAAATCCCAGATTCTCACAGTTCGATCAGCTGATCCAGTTGCAACATAATTGCTATTAGGATGAAAATCAATAACCTAAAAAAAATTTAAATAAAATAAAAATTTTGAATTTTTACATTAAATTATTTGTTCAACTTTTATTTACTATAATAGTAGGTATTGGTGTAATGGTGTAATAATGGTGTCTCATAGATAGGAAAGGTAAACAAAAACAAAAAAACAACAACATCAAAGTGGTTAAAAAAAGCTAATCACTTTATAAAAATTATTAATTTACTAGTTCATTCAATTCACAAAATGCTTTGAGGATAAAAATATAAACAAATACAAATATATAAATAGCATGCAAACTGAATCTAAACCATAGAATATGAAGTTGAAATATAAATTAGCAGCTTACATCCACATAAAAGGCTTTCATAAAATTTTTTGTTTTTATTAGGTGCCTATGATGGCATACTTATCTTTGACATTTCAAAAAAATCCATATCCTGAAGACCTAAAACATAAACTTGGATGCATTCCCTATAACATGTAGAACAATAATAGTTCAGAATTTTCAACATTTTTTTTTTACATAAACTATTTCTATTTAAAAAAAGTACAAGTATGCCATCATAGGCAACCAACTGCTCTTATGATGACATATTTTAAATAAATTACACAAACAGTGCTTAATTATTTATTTTTTTAATGAACAATAACACAGCATATCATTAAAGAACCTATTAACATAATTCACAAGTAAATTTTTTTCTATGCCTGCACATAAACAATGACATCAAGAGTTACAATTTTGGACAACAAATTCAAGGTTTTTTTTTGTTGGTGAATAAAGTTCAAACAGCTGCTGTATCAGATAAAAAACAAAACATTTTTTTTATTTGTATTATTATCCTCTTTGTTTTCAGGTAACAGTTTTTCTTTAGCTTTTTAAAAACTTTTTTCTTTTTCAATCAACTAATTTTCAATCAACTTTTTAAACCTTTTTTCTAGGAAAAATGAAGATTGATAACACAAATGTTTTTTAGGTATACATACAACTACAGTCAAATTCTGACCATAATCAGCTGATTACTGAGTGCCTGTTTAGTTTTACCCTTTTACCCTGAGGACCTGTTTAATTTTACACTTTAGTAGCTAATATTTTTTGTGATATTTATTTTGCACAGCACTTAACCCTGATTTGTCAATATTGAATATATTTTCAGGAAAAGAAATGATTACTATTCCGTATATAACGGGTGATGCGGAAGTTATCGGACAAATCCTAATTTCATTATTTGAGCATAATAATTAATTTTTGTGGTTTTATGTGTAGGCATAAAGTTCTATAAAATATAAACTTTATTATTTGAAACACAATTATTTAAAACGAGGTTAAATAAAGCTGAACGAGAATCTTTTCGAAAGCGATTAAAAATGTTTTTTGTAAATAAACCTAATATAAAAAAAAAAAAAAAGCGTAAATCATTTTGAAAAGGAAGGATTTGCTCAAAGTACAATATATGATAACCTAAAAAGACTTAAAACTGTTCAATCGTTTTCTGATAGAAAGCACCCTGGTCGTCCGACATCCTGGACTAGAGAAAAGAAAGCCGAATTAACGAGACTTGTCAACAATCGAAAAGGGGTCAGTCAGAGAAAAATAGGTATTAAATTTGGTGTAAATCAATCAACAATTGGTCGTCAGTTAAAAAAAATGAATATTAAATATAGAAAATGTGAAAAGACTCTAAAATACACTATAAAACAACAAATAAAGGCAAAAAAAAGAAGCAGGAAACTAGTTAACCAACTCTATAACACAAAATCGCTTCTAGCCATCGATGACGAAAAATACTTTTGTTTTGCAGGGGACAACATGCCTGGAAATTCTGGATACTACACAAACAACAAAAAGACATGCCCAGAAAGTGTTCGCTTTATAAGAAAAGAGAAATTTCCAAAAAAATTATTAATGTGGATAGCCATATCTGACCGTGGTATGTCCGAGCCATTGTTTCGCACTTCCAAGGCTGTAGCGATCAATTCATCAATCTATATTAATGAATGTTTCGAAAAACGACTTCTTCCATTAATTCACAAGTATCATGGAAACTTTAACTATTTATTTTGGCCATATACATCAAGTTCTCATTATTCTAAAGATTCTCTAAATTGGATGGACCAATATGTCTATTACGTTGATAAACAATCCAAGATGGTGGTGTTTTTTCATATAAAAAATAATATATTTTTATTAAAAGATAAATGCTTTATTTAAAAAAAATATAATAGTAGTTTGTTTTTTTATTTATAAATAAGTTATTGACGTTTTTATTTTGTCCGATAACTTCCGCATCACCCGTTATAGAAATAAAAAAATTATTGTAAGTTCCTAAAATAAAACACTTTCTATAAAATTCAGAGTTATTGCATTATTTTGTATTATTAAAATGTATATATTAATAATGCATACACCGTGTAGTTTTATAAACCTAGTCAAATGATGGCATAACAACCCCAACATGTGCATTTTGTCAATATGCCATCATAGAAAAAAGAATTTTATTTAAACTGTTATTTTATTTAAATTTTATTTAAACTTAAATTTTTTTGTTTGCCTCATTTAAAAGTATCAATAAAATAAGTAACATGTAGATAAAATGCAAAAAAAAATCATTTCAGTAAAATTAATAATCTGAAATATATAAGAAGATTAAAGTTATATCCTAAAATTAATGTTTGCTGATTATAAAAAAAATATTTTCGCAAAATTTACATATTTTCATCAAAATTGATGTTTGCAGATTATAAAAGCAATATTGCTGCAAAATGTATTTTATTCAAAAAAATTATTTTCATCAAAATTAATGTTTGCTGATTGTAAAAACAATATTTCTGCAAAATGTACATATTTTCATCAAAAATAATATAAAGCCAATATAAAAACGTAGGTATCAAAACTTTTTGACCAAAACTAATATTTATGGAAATATACCATCATAAGCGCCAAGCCATTATAGGCATCTTTCCCCTGGTTTTTATTTTGAATTTGTAGTAAAAAAAATTTCTTCCTAATAGTATTTGTTACTGTCACATTTTTTCTATTTATATTGAGTTACATGGTTCTTAGTCATTTTTCATTATATTTTTATAGAAAAAAGAAATATGAAATGTTTTTATAAATCTAAATTTACATTTATTTTTGTTCATTAAAAATTTTTTAACTTTTACAAAAATAAACTTATGCATTAATAGTTGATTTTTAATAACAAAATTTATGACTTTTCATATTTTAATCATTTCATCTAAATTGACTAGTTTGTACTATTATGTTATAATATTATTAATCATAATTATTAATATAATAATTATTAATAATCATAAATATAATTAAATAACCATAGTGTGTACATATAGACGGGTTGCATTGTTTGCATTTTAAAGCGCATGCGCAAAAAACGACAGGCAAAACATTGTAAAATTTTATTGCAAATCCTGCGTACTTCCAAAACATTTAATGAAGTTAACACTAAGTAAAAGTAAATAAAATGACATCTGCTTTTTCTTCTCCGTATTCTATATATATTAAATGATGAAGATAAAAAAAATTATTTAAGTAAATTAACATTATGCGATGGTGTGGTTTTACCAGATTCGTTTTCTATTAAAGATGATTGGAGTAATGACATTAGATTACTTCCAGATATAACATGGCCCAAAATGCACATCTATCTTATTGAAACGTCAAGTGAGTTTACCAAAGATAAACTTAGAGCCTACAAATCGTTGGAAGCTTATAATTTTTTTCTAATTGGCCATGTTCAAGATGTTTTTTATTACGATATAGAGGTTACAGAATTTTGCTACACAAAGTGTGAGGTATTAATTTCAATCATAAATTCTTTTGTTTTAATATCTTCAGAATTAAATTAAACACATAACTTTGTCATATTTAGGTATTTCCTAGTCAATGACAAGGTTCAAAACATATTTTGTATGAAGTATGGATTGCCATACATACAGTTGGACTTTTACTGCCAACTGTAGTTGTGTTGCAGGGTAAAAAAGTTAAATAATTGACTTATTTTTATCAGAACAATTGTTTATAAAAATTATTTAGTCTTCGAACCAACATTTTTACAAGTATATAATAACTTTTGTTTTGCAGATAAGAAAAAAAATTATTAAAAAAGTAAATGTATTAACTGTGAGTATAACCTTTTTTAATTTTATTATTTTGTATTCAGGCTGGGATCTTTTTAATTTTAATTTTATTATTTTGTATTCAGGATCTTTTTGCAGTCACATAGCTGCTCTTTTATTCAAGCTACAAGCATGTTGTGAACTACAGTTGAATAAAATAGCTTGTACAAACAAATTATGTGAATGGAAAAAGTCTCATACTAATGTTGAAGCAGCTCCATTAAAATGTATAAATTTTCATCAACCAGTACCAAGAAATACTTTGCCATCTTTTGCACAAAAAAAATAGATTTAAAATTAAAAGGATTTACTTCTAATGTTCCAGCTAAATTCAGACAGAAAAAAGAAAAGAGTTGTTTCAAAATTTACATATACTAGCACCAAAAGCTGTTGTTTTAAAAAGTGTTAGTTGGTGGATTGATGAAGGAAGGAACTGTAGTGATACAGATACTGCAGATGAAAATGAGCTTAACTTCTGAACCAATTACTACTCTTTTTGAGCCATCACTTATTAATGAAAGTCAAGATGAAATTAAAAAAAAATCAAAAGTTTTACTTGATATATATATGAAATCTTGTTATCAAATTATTAAAAAAAAAAGCTCTATAAATTTCAAAAAAAGCCCCAAAAATCGTTGTCCCACTCTTAATGGGGGGAGGGGCAACAATTATTGGGCTAACAATTAATGTGGGGAGGTAGTGTACCCATTGCACATGTTGCCCCACTTTGAACGCACTTTGTGATTGATTTGAATTTATGACGATCCGGTTTTTTTTTGTCTGATTTGGTAACAAATTAATAAACGCGTTTGTGATTTTTTATTCAAACAGAAAAGTAATTTTTTGGACCCAAATTACCACACAAATTTTTCTTAAATATCATTTTTAATTTCCTGGGTCTCAAAAAAAGCGCAATTTGAAAAAGATTAAAAAAAACAAACAAAGTAAATCTGCAAGAAATTTTATTGATAAACAATCAAAACCTATCAGTCAGAAATAAAAAAAAAAAGTCAGAATAATTTCTTTGTAAACTATATCCTATAAAGTTGATCAGGATCTAGCATATAAATATTAGAATATCAAGTTGCTTTATCAAGATATTATCCTAGGATTCTTATATATTTATAGCTACATATATTTATTATATTTTACAGTATTTTATGCTATACAATACCAATGTTCAAATTAACTAACCCAGTTATCACCAACATTACTCCATCCAACACATCAACTTGTGAAATAGGTATAGTTTTTTTAAGGATGTCAAACTTCCGCATCCGACCAATTACTCTTTCAACATGAATTCTTACATAAGATAGTTTGCGTGAACAATCAACTTCATGTGCTGGTAACTGCAATTTTTTATGTGCAAAACTAGGTGCTTGTAACACTGCTCCTCTCACTGCAAGTTCTTTTTCAATTGTAAAACCTTGATCAGCTAATATAATATTGCCTGCCTCTATATTGTCTTAAAAGCCACAGTCGTTCATTAATTGCTTATCTGATACTCTTCCTCCTCAACCATATGAAATATAAGAAATTGCTCCATGAGGAGCAACCGCAAGTAAATATTTTATGGTATTATGATGTTTATAATTTGACCAAGTCTGAGCTCTAGCTTGCAAGTTAAATGGTCTTTGATTAAAAATCTCTGTGCAATCAATAATGCATGATGTTTTTTGTTAATTTTAAAACACTTAGGCAAATTTTTTTAGGCAAAACTTCTTTACTAGACCATACAATAAAATCTACTAACAACTCTGCTAACTTTGGCAACCATGACCTGTAAATTTTAGATATTATTTCAGGCTTAACATAAAATCTATAAGCAATATCTTTGTTATAAAAACCCATCTTCAACTTCGTTAAAACTATTAATATATGATCTTCAATCGATAATATTTTAGTAAGTTGTTTAACATTAATTTCTGACAAAACAAATTTAAAAATAGCTGTAATTACACCAGTGTAGAACATAAACTTTTTTTCTGATTTCTTTAAATTTATAAAACCAAAATTTGTTCTAGATTTATTCATACTGTAACTTTTGAGTTTATTAGTTAAAACTTTAGAATTTTTTGTGATTTCTCTTTTACTTTTACCTAGAAAATATAAAAGTAACTAATAATACTTTTAACTAATAATTAAAAAAATAATAATAAAAAAATGATATCGAAACCAAAATAAAAACAATTCTATATAACGGAAAAATATTTATGATAAAAAAAAGTAAACATATTTATTACAATTTTTTTTTACCTTGTGTACATTTTTGAGTGATTTGACAAGAAGAAGTTCCATCCTCTACATGAAAATTTACTACATTTAAAAGATCGGTATTGTTGTCATCTTGATAAGTTTTATTTATATTTTTATTTTCATTTTGTTTTGGTAATTTCTGATATCTCTGCCCTATTTTTTTTGTCTCAGCCATCGTGATTTAACTTGATGTTGATAAGTATCACTAGTTTTTTTAAAGAAAAATATGCTAGGAACATAGGAAGGGCTTGTACAGTTATTTGAATTCTTTCCTAACAAAAAACCCTGAAAGTTATAAATATAGCAAGACGTTTACAAGAGCTACTTTAAATAATTTTACTCCTTCATAACATTAAAAATTACATAATGTAGAAAATTACCATTATAAAAAAAAATACTGGATATTTTTTGCATTTTTTATTTGGCATTCTGACCTATTTGAGCGCCTTATCGCTTTATGCCACAATCTTCGTTTTTCTGGCTTATTTTCTGAAGGAACTTTATAAAATTCGAGTCTACTTTTTGGAGTTCTCCAATATGAACAACCAACTGCACAACAACAATCAGGCATGAATTGAAAAAGGAAGTAAAATGCAATTGTAGTTATAATATAGAATATGTTTGTGAAAATACGCAGGATTTAAAATAAAGTTTACAATGTTTTGCCTGTCGTTTTATGCGCATGCGCTTTAAAATGTAAAGCAACGCGTCTATTGCATAAACATTGTGTATAATTAAGAATTTATTATAAACAAAAATCATTTAAAAAAAAAAACGGTATTGAAACAAAATTAAAAAAAAGAATCGCTACATACATTAACATCACTTAGGTGGCCAGCAAAAATACGTAATGATTGAGAACTTTCGGTGCACCACAACCTTGCTGTACGATCATAGGAGCCAGAAACAAAATAATATCCACGTGGACTTAAATATAAAATAGTTAAATTTTATTAGAGGAATAAAAAGTTTTGATTATCTTTATTAAAATAATAATAAATGCTTTAAAATTAAAATTTTTTATAAAAAATATATTAAATTTATTAATTTAAAGAACTTATCAAATTAATAAATTATAATAAATGCAAGTTATTTCAATAGAATATTAAAATTAATTTAGTTATTTTAATTAAATATTGAAATTAAATTACATTAAAATTAATTTTAACTTTTGATAAAATTAAAAACAAACTAACAACGGAAGTATTAAAATATTTTCTGAAGGAATTGTTAATTTTTTTTTATTGAATACTGTTTTTTCATTTAATATGTATCATTTAATTTACCTGAGCTGGACATCTTAAACAGGAAAAATGTATCATTTAATTTACCTGAATTGGACATCCCAAACAGGATAAATGTGACCTTTCCATGATACTAAGTTTGTAAAAGTATGCATACTCCATAAACGAACTAAAAAAAAATTTAAAATACAATGGATTTTTTTTTTTTTGTAGAGTAATTTTAAAATTTCTTGCACATTTTACTTTACTTAAATTTTTATACTTTTTTTTGTTTGCCCAATAATTACTTTTTTATATAATTCACAAAACATCCTACTTGTTTTATATAATTCGCTCCATAACTAAAGATTCAATAAAATCAATTTATTTAATATAAACAGTCAAAGTGTTTTTTATATTCATTTTATAGAAAAGTTTTTTTTAAATATTGATTAAATCAATTTTAAAAAAGTCTTTTATTTTTTTCAAAATGCCTTTTTGATGTTTTATGCTACTTGCTAAAGCAACGCTAATATTTTTAGTTAAAATTTTTATAAAACAGACAACCCAATTGAATTTATTTATAATAAACTTTTTTACAAATTTAAAAAACTTTAATACAACTTTTCAAAGATTTTATTAATCCCTTAAGGACCGATACTTTTTCGAATAAATGCACCAAAAAAATCAATTTATTTTTTAATGCTTAGAGCTTAGATATTGGCATATTAAGAATAAAAAAAAAAGTCTGTTTTAAAAATAAACTTTATTCTTATACATAAATATTAGGGTATATCATACTTGAGCCAAAAATTAAATTTTCAGAATTTTGACTAGCACGCTTGGATTCCTATGTAGTTGGGTACGGGGAATTCAAATATAATAATGTTTTTGCAAAATATTGATGTCTAGCTACCGGGAAACTGGTTTTAAAATTAGTTTTTTTTTAAAAAAATAGTCTTTTATAACTAAAGCTTAATTTTTAAATGTTTTTAGTCAATTAATAATAAAAATAAAAATTATATTAGATAAAAAATAAACCATGCGTAATAAAACACAAGATTATCATTTAGCTTCCAGGATTCTTGAGCCAGAATGCACGGCTAGGGCTTCCGCTCCCCCCCCTCCTTCTATCAATATTTGATAGTTTTATTATGATTATAAGATCAAGATATATTACAATTAGTATATATATGTTTATACACACACTGGTAGGAGGTAGAGTAGGAGCAAGGGGCTTAGTGGCAAAAGTAATTAAATTAGTAATTAAATAAATTACTTAAAGTCTTTTTTTGATTTAAACAAAGGCATTAGTTCGCGATTTCGCAATTGAGTTCTTATAAAACCATCTCTTTTATCCCAACCACAGACTGATTGAGCTGCTTCTGTAACTAATTTGACTGCTCTCTCGCAACTTTGGGTATGTAATGAGTATAGAGGTAGCTGCAGGGGAGAAACTATCAATGCATTGAGTTGGACTAACGACATATTTGTAGTGAAAATTGGTTCAGTGATGACCTCTTTTTCCCAATCGATAAGTTCATTGATGTCACAAGCATCAAGGTTTATTGTTTGCGGAACTTTAAATGGTCTAACATCAGTTAAGCCAAGTACTTCCCGCCCTAACTGCCAATATTATGTCAACGACAAATAACCTTTGTTTTGAGTTATCAGAACAGAGAAGTGAGACAAGTATATTCTCAGGATGAGCCCACCAAGATTCACTTCTGAGATAAAGTTTAGATGCTTCTTTAATCCCATCATCTTGCTTCTGCCAAAGTTGAAACAGCTTTAAAAGATGACAAGAACCATATTTAATGTCATGCTTAACTTTAATCTCAAAGAACATTGGAAAATAAACCTGAGTCACCCAAGTTGCAAGCAGTCTTAAGATCTCTGTATTATCAGGTTCAAGATCATGTTTACTCATATAGAGAAGCACGCATCTTATGCCACAAGTAACCCATTGACTGTGAGACAATCTACCACATTTAAGAGCTGCTACTTCAGGATCGAGTTTTCCTTTTAATATTGCATTTAAATACTTCCATGCGACTAAACTGTCAGTGCTCATTTTCTTTAAGAAATCTTCACTTATAGTAACAAGTGGCTCCAGAAACGGAATTGGCGTAAATTTAGTAATTCTTTCAAGATTTTCAACTTTGGAAAACAGTTTATCTACTGCTCCACTCCATCCATTATCTGAAGAAGTTGGTCCATCAAGTTTTTCCATAATATGACGAAATGGAAGCTCATTAATGTGAAGCCAGCAAAAAGATCTAAAAAGTTATTGATTGAGAAGCTCTTCCACAAAATGAAGCATTCCACCTTTCCATCCAAACATTTCATTTGTAATATCACTGCCAATTAGTTGGAGATTAAGATCTTAACCTCTTTCCATTAACCAGTCGAATAATCCAATAGCACATTGCTTGGTTGGTTTAGATATTTCTGACATCTGGTGTATAATGAGTAAGGTAGCAACCTCTAGGCTCTTCTGTCACAGTTATATGATTTAATTTGATAATTTTTTTTCTGAAGGTGCCTGTGGTTTTATCATGAATAAGAACTAAAGTTTTATCTTTTCTACTATCAATAAAAATTCCAGTAACTATATTTCTTTTACAGTTGAAATTTTCTTCTACTCTAGAATACTTCATAGCACACTCTTTGGCACAAAAAACTTTCATATTATCACATATGAGATTTTTTTTATCTTCAACAAGTTTCCCTGCCTTCATAATATTTTTCAGTAGACCATTAATGATAGCAGCAGTAGCAGTCGATGATACACCAAATCTGATAGAGGCAACGGCAGCATTACTAATATCAAGGTAGTTTCGTTTGACATAACTCTCTTGATTTTCAATTGTCGAGTCCTCTTCGCTATCACTGACTTTATCGCTATCACTGACAATCGCATCATTGGAATTATTATTAATTTTTATTGTAACATCCGTACTTTCATCATCAAATCTAACGTCTGTTGGATAAATAGAGATTAATGATTCTAATTTATACTTCGAAGCTTCTTCACGTTGTCGCGTGAGTTTTGCTTGATCAGTTGACTTGCGTAAGCATTTTAACTTAAGTTTGGCAGTCTCTTTAAGATCCAGACCAAATTCTTGCATACATGAAACACTGCCTTGTTTTTCTCGCTGGGTTTTTATCCAAATAAGTTCTTTTTTAGGAATTCTTAAATTTAAGTCACATTTGCAAAAGCATTGAGCACTGTCATCACAAGATTCGTTGCAAGGGGCATCATTATCACTGCTGTAAGCGATTCTGCATTTGCAAAAAGCAATACCTAAAAGTTTATCAAGTTTAGGTTCCCAGTGATTTTTGTTTGCCTTTTGAGATTTGTGTCGAGCTATCTTAGAGAATGCAGACCAACTTCTATTAATTCTTAGTGCTATTGCTTTAGTTCCACAAACTATGGGTTCTTTAAATTCTGTGTTGGAAATAAGCCACCGTTCTGCAACTTCATTAGCAACATTAGAAAAAGTTTCTTGCATTGATAAGTTAAGCGGATTTTTAGTATTCTGTTTCGCTGCAGATCTAGACATTGCTGCAAACAATCACGTAGTGTTGGAAATTCAGTTTGGAGAAACTTTTTAGGACCTCCAAGATACTCACATAGTTTGGTGTTAATCGATTTTCTGGTTTTCTCGCTAACTGATAATGCCATTTTTCTTTTTTTAATATATTATTAATCTGGAAGATATAAATACAGCAATTATAGCAATTAATTTGAAATGAAATCTAAAATAGTAATTATAATATTTTCAAAGTATATTTGAATATTAACTGATACTGATACACAAAATAATATTGTTGAAAACTCAAAACATATTTTAAAAATTAAGCATAGGGTTAAACTATATTTTAAATAACTATTATGTACATTTATAACATGAGCAGTCATCATTTAGTAAAAAAACACAATAATTTTGAAAGATAAAAACGTTTTCCCGGTAGCTAGACTTGTTTTTTCACCAAAATAAATTATACCATTCAACTCAGGGTTTATGAATACATAGGAAAAGTGACGTACTGAATGAAAATTAAATCATGCAAAAGTATGATATACCCTAATAAATATGTTGTTTTTTAATTCAAAAAAATGTAAAAATGATACATATTAGTAAAATACATATGGATATATAGATAGATACATAAAGGAAAAAATATAATATAACTGAGAAAATATAATAATATAATAATAAAAAAATATTTAATAAGACGTAAACAAAATAAAATATTTAATAATTTAATTGTGTATTATTAAAATCTAAATATTATTAATTTAATTGATTATTAGTTGATTTAATATAATAATATTGTTATAAGATTATTTTCATGAATTATTTCAGGCTAATACATAATGAAACGTAAAATATGTGACCGCCCGAGTTACCTCGGGTTCCGTCTTTTTGGACCATATAGCATGACCCGAGATATCTTGGGCCTGGTCCTTAAGGGGTTAATAAAATATCAATACAGTAAAAGAGTAAACTAATATGAAATACACTTTAAAATTTTATAAACTTGTTTTTATAAACTTTGGAATCACTTTCATATCATAATATATAATTGTTATTAAAACAAAACAAATATGAGAGATCCATAAACTGATTCTTAAGAAAACCCAATTAAAACATGCTTATCAGATAATATAGCATTATGGGTAACTACTTGCTTGCAACAGAACAAGTAGGCTGTAACCCACACAGAAACTTGCCTAAGCGCAAACCTTTACAAATACAAACTAAAAAAATGTACACCAAAGAATTTTAAAGTCAGCACATAAGACAAGCAACCCAGATTACATGTATTAAACATAAAATAAAAGTAAGAAACTCAGTGCATTAATCTGCAATAATTTAAAAGTTTGCACTTTAGTAAGTTTGTCTCAAAAAATTGCACTTAAGCCGGTTATGCTTAAAGTTGTATATGTTAATAAAAAACTAACCTGATCCATCTTCTGAAGAAGATAGTAAGAAACTTTTGTCATGATTAAAACTTACACCAAATACAGGTCCTGAATGCCCATACAACTGACGACTTTCTGCTGCTGATCTATTAAAAAGTATTACTTTAGCTGCATATGTTCGATTTCTTTTATATTGAAAGTGTTATTATTACAACTACTTTCTAGATTTTCAAATCTAATCTTTAAATCTTAAAAAATTATAAATCTAATCTTTCTTATTCAATTTTTCAATTTTTATTTATCTGTGCCATATAATGTAAAAGGTCAGTAGTAACAATAATCCAAGAAGATATAAAGAAGAGAACTTAGTGAAAGGGTTGCAATTCATTAATATAGGAATGTCGACAGTACTGCGATAGTTTTATGCAATAAATAACTGAGTTTTGTTAGGGTTAAAATATACAAGCCTCTGTGAGCCCCAATTTGTTACAGAAGTGAGATCAGATCCTAGATCAGCCGGCTGTTCTTAGCAATCGAAAAGAGAAGACTTTTTGTCAAGAAAAGGGTATAAAGTTGAGTCATTAGCAAAAAAGAGCTACTTTAGATGTAAGGTTGTCGAAAAGATTGTTAATCTGGATAGGAAACAAAACAGGATCAAAGAGGGAACCTTGAGGTACCCCAGAAGTTACTGGAAATAAAGAAGAGTGTTGGTTTTCGAGGATGACTTTAATAAAGCAGTTAGAAAGAAACAATTTGATAATTTCAAAAACTTTCCTAGATACACCAAATGAAACAAGCTTATGGAGAAGACCAGCATGCCAAACTTTGTTGAAAGCCTTAGATATGTCAAGAGCAACAGCCCCAGCCTCTCTGCCTCCATCTAATGCACAATAAAATCTTTCAGCCACTGCAGTTAGCAATTCAGCCGTAGAGCAAGAGGATCGAAAACCATATTGATTGCCTGACAGTAAGTTATTTGAGTCAAGATGGGATGTGAGAAATTTTTTTATCAAAGACCTTGCTAATAACAGAAAGAAGACTGATTGGACAATAATTGGAGGGTTAGAATGTTCACCAGAGTTTTTGAAAATTGGAAGAACAGATGCTATTTTCCAGCAGACAAGAAAACAAGACTCAGTAAAGCATTTATTAAATAGTTTAGAGAGAATTGAAGAGAGTTCTGGAGAACAATTTTGTAAGACTACAACAGGAATGTTGTCTGGACCACTAGACATAGAAGAGTTTATTCGAGATATGACTTTAGCAACGGAAGCTGAAGTGATTATAATGTCTAACAATACGTTAACCTGTTTAACTGGAATGGAAGGAAGAGAATGGCCATAAAATTTGAGAGTTGCATTAGAAGAAAAGTTGCAAATTGTTTTGCCTTATCCTTTGGAGAGGTAATAAGATCAGGCCCATGAATGACAGAATGGAATGTTAGACCTAACCTTGTTAACAATGCTGTTGAAGATTTTCCAAAAGTCTCTAGAGCCTAACTTTTGAGATAAAATACAAGATTTAGTGAGCTTAGAATAATGAAACTTCGCATCTGACAGCATCTTTTTACATCGATTTCTTGCGATTATAAATAGCCATTTATTCTAAATAGAGTTATTTTTGAAAAAGATAAAAAAAAAAAAATGATTACGATTAGATATAGCAGCTGCACAAGAGTGTGAAAACCATGGAGTAGAATGAGGCTTGACTTAGAACCAACAAGAAAGAATAAAAGGTACCATTTCTGCCTGAATCCAGAAAGTTACATAGGAGGCACATTTTTCAGCTGAGAGGGAAAAGATATCAGTCCAAGGACCATCATGAAAAAAATCACAAAAAGAGAAATGCAAAAGTTATAACCTTAAATGCTAGCAGGGTCAATGGCATTAGAGCCATTTTAAGTTTACCAGTAAACCATATATACATCAATATATGGTTTACTAACTTAATTAAAGAATAAAAAATGAAAATTTCATTAGTATATCAGTATATCGTATATCTTTCAGTATATCATATATCCTTCAGTATATCGTATGATTTTGTATACTAATATCTTAGTATCAGTATATTGTATATCCTTCAGTACATCGTATGATTTTCCATTATCGAATTTAAATAGAACACATCATTACATTTTGACATTAGAGATACTAATGAATCACTGTTGTTGGAATCATAACTCGATTACAATAAAGGAAATTATGCTGAGTTGTGCATATATTTTAATGATTCATTCATATCATATATCATATATAATACATTCATTAATTCTTATAGACATTCATTCTTATATTCATTCATTCATTATAGACTAAACAGTTTAATTAGTTTTAACTCTTTTGCTACCAGCTATCTTAATCAAAACTTTACCTCTGAGACCGCACAAAACAAACTATATATCAATAGAAAGCTAAACAAATGAACTTGTCGATTAAATAAGTTTTTAACACACATCATTGAACAATAAGAAATGCAAAGTGATTAAAACCATTGTTTTTATAAATAGTAACTAAAACATAAAGTCCAAAGAAAAACTCGTATAAAAATGAATGTTTTTCTTCAAAAGACTTTTGTAATTACTGAGCTAAATATTTTTCTTCTACATCTTAAATACTTATACACTTCCACATATTAAATACTTCTACACTTCCACATGTTAAATACTTATACACTTCTACATGTTAAATACTTATACACTTCCACATGTTAAATACTTCTACACTTCCACATGTTAAATACTTCTACACTTCCACATGTTAAATACTTATACACTTCCACATGTTAAATACTTATACACTTCTACATGTTAAATACTTCTACACTTCTACATGTTAAATACTTATACACTTCCACATGTTAAATACTTATACACTTCCACATGTTAAATACTTATACACTTTTACATGTTAAATACTTCTACACTTCTACATGTTAAATACTTATACACTTCTACATGTTAAATACTTCTACACTTCCACATGTTAAATACTTCTACACTTCTACATGTTAAATACTTATACACTTCCACATGTTAAATACTTATACACTTCCACATGTTAAATACTTATACACTTCTACATGTTAAATACTTATACACTTCTACTGCTTTTGTAATCTTGGTAAAGGTATACCCCACTAATGTTCTCCTGGACAGGAAAAGGTAAATGTTTCAAGCCAGCTATGCAGCAGATCATCAAAGGTACAACAGCAAGTTACTTCAATTCTGCTCAAAAACATCTATGCATCTTCACAGACAAACCTTGGGGAAGAGATCAATATTTCAACAGGTTAGGTTACTTATCTATTATACTCTAAATAAAATGTGAAATGACACTTTTTGTGTTTTCAGTATCAGACATTTTTAAATATGTATATATAAATTAATAAATTTTATTACAGGAGGATCAGTACTTCCTGTCATCCTTGGAAAACCAATTGAACAAACCAGGAAAGTGAAATTTGAAGAGATTATTGACAATTATTTAGAGATAAAAATATAGAGAAAAAATTAGAGATAAAAATTAGAGATAATTAGAGATAAAAATTAGAAATAAAAATATAGAGATTATTTGAAGAGATTATTGACTCTTATGAACAAATTAGTCAATATATGAATAAGCAGATGTTGAAGGGGCTTCAAAAATGCGGTATTAAATTTGAATCATTCATTGAGGCAAAACTGATAAAAGGAGCAAGATCCTATCAGATTTTTATGATGTCAAGACTATTCAAGCTGAGGAGAAGATAAACAATAGGCTTACAAAAGTAGTTACAAGAGACCTTGCTTATGTTGAAGACCTTATAGAGTTTCTCAACTTTGTCATGGATTTCAGAGGTCAAAATTACCACTGTATCTTTGTCAGAGTTGGAATTGATTCAATTAACCAAAATTAAAAATGAGGGACAGATATAAAATGAGCATTCTTTTAATATAGTATTTAGTAAAATAATCCCTAAATTTCATGTTTAATTTAGGTGGAGGTTCATTGAAAGTAATCTGCAACATATTTGACCCTAAACATGAGAGAGAGGATGACATGGGGGACAAAGGAACATACTCTGGGATCAATAGGGCTGTCATTCTTGCATATGCAGATAACTTACAAGAGACCCATGACAAGCTATTGCAGATTGTTGAGAGCTTAATTCTGCATGAATGCAAATATTTTCTTGAATCAGATATGAAACTCATCGACATATTGTTGGGAATTTCGGTATTATATATTATAATCTAAATTTATACTTTTTACATTACTTAAACACATACACATGTACTACTTGATAAAATGTAATTCAAGAGCCTTATATAAATTATTTTAGACTCACGGAGGAAAACATTCCTGTGTGAAAGTACATCAACTATTGCTGCTGGAGATCTTAGAACTTTGAAATCGTTAGACGATTGGTATATACTGTATTACGAGGCTGGATTGCCACACAAAAGAATGCAGGACTTCAAGGTGGTTTTAAAGTTTTGTCTTATAAAACTCTACATTTTATCAGACTTTAATAAATATTATTTTTACGTAGAATGTTGTGAAGCCATGCTTGTTCAAGGAAGAAGACAAATCTAAATTGGTGTTAGATGTTATACCTTTGTCAGAACTTCACATGCTGATGGGCCTTGTAAACCATGTCATTATTCTTAACCAAATTGTAGCCTGAGTTTGAGATTTGGGTTTCAAGCTTAGGATGTATAAGAAAAGGTTATCTAAGTGAAACTTATGATGGAAATACTTCAAAATGGATGCTAGAACAATTCTATGAGCTGGAAAATCTGTAACCAGCAGAGCTACTACCTCTATTAGAACCCTTGAGAAAGTTCCGCGAAGTAGTTCAAGAGACATTTGGAAACAGTTTGGATCCCAGTTACAAAGATTACATTTAGGCATTTACGCAATCTTATGTGGTTACCCAAGAATACTGTAAGGATGTAGGCTATAGAATGTCTCTTTTTGCTTTTAATAATGTTGAACATTTTTTAACATTTCACAATAATTTATACAAAATACTTTTTTTAAAGAGATGTTATAGTAGCATAATTTAAAAATATTTGATTGATATTTTATGCTATTTTAGTATCTTGAAAAGGATCTGACTGTCACATGGAAAGTGCATGCTATTATAGCACACTTAGAAGACTTTTTCTCCAGATCAGGTCATTCTCTTGGAACATATTCAGAGCAGGCTTCTGAAGCAACTCATGCTAAAATAAAGCCTGCCATCAACATCAATGTTTCCCAAATGAGCAAAAAAATATCTGACAAGAAGCAAGACAATTGCAGAGGTTTTAGTAACGCAAACCTGTGATCAAAGAACCTTGTCAAAGTTATAATATAGTAATAAAAGATTTTTTGTCATTGATTTTTTAACTAAATGTGTTGTAATATGTAACATAAAAATTAATAAACATTGTTTTATCAACCATACTTTTGATTTAAATACTAATTAAAGAAACAAAACCATTAAAAATCTTTAAAAAAATATAATGAAATTTTTGCAAATTTTAAAACTAAATTTTCTCAAAAAGGACTCATTAGATTTTTTTAAGTTAGATCCTTAAAACATATGATATTAATGACTTAAATCCATTAAAACTTCCGGGGTCATATCATTTTATACCTAAAACCTATATTTGTGAACTGTGTAATGCTTGTATCAGTTTAAATGTATTTGTGTTTACTTAAGTTTAAATTTATTTGTGTTTAAAAAGTAAATAGATGTCAAAACGAAATTTTATTTCTCACAAATGGAAAATGGATGGTAGACAAAGTTTTTTTTGATTACATCAAAAGGCTTAATGAAGTACTCAAAGATCTCCAAAGGCTAATTGTCATTATACTTGTGCACTTATTGGATATCTCACAATCCGTTAATTACTTAAACCAGGCTTTAAAAAGAAATTACTTTTCTTCTATGATTCTTGTAAATTTAAACTAGATAATGCAAGAGCTATATTTTGATTATATATATTTTACATAGGCTAGCTTATTTTAACCGTACATACTTGAAATAAATGCTAAGTAAATATTAAAAGTATTGCTAAGTAAATTAAAAGTAAATGTGCCCTATTGTTTAGCTACATAGCAACTGATTTTTTGTCTATTATTATTATTTTTATTATTTTTAATTATAAGAAATGTATATTTTAAGAAATGTATATAAATTAAGTCGCAAAAAATTAAAACTACATAGACTTGTAGAATACAACATATCATTAGCAGTTGTTGTTGTAATACCCATACCCAAACAAAATATAAAATATAAATATTTAGGTGCTTGCTAGATACTAAAAAAATAAAATAGATAATAAATTGTACATAGTTAAACATTCAATATAATTTAAACATACAACATTTATAACATACAATAATTTTTAAACATACAACATTTATAACATACAATAATTTTTAAACATACAACATTTATAACATACAATAATTTTTAAATATACAACATAACATGCAATAATTTTTTTAATGATACATAAAGGCCTAATAAAAATTAAACTTTTTATTTATCTGATTCTATTAAATACAATTTTATGTTATTTGTAAATAATATACATAACTGTTTTTAAATAATGATATACATTATTGTATTCAAGCAGTGTTATACAATAATATATATCAATAATGATATACATTATTGTATAACAATGGTGTGCAATTTTTCAAGCTTTTGCAATTATGGTGTGCAGTTTTTAAAATTTTTGTAACTATGATGTGCAGTTTTTTAAGCTTTTGGAATTATGGTGTGCAGTCTTTCAAACTTTTGTAATTATGGTGTGCAGCTTTTCAAGCTTTTGTAATTATGGTGTGCAGTTTTAAAAATTTTTGTAACAATGATGAGTAGTTTTTAAAATGTTAAATACTTTATTTATCAGAATGATAAAAAAATATCTTTAGACAAAGTTTTAGTGTGTTGTAAATAGCATAGTCTTACAAAAAATGTGAAATGCATAAACACATAAAACTTAATCACAAGGCCTGATAATGTAATATTTGCAAAATATATGTTTCACATATATCATCAATAAATTTAAAAATTACTTTTCATTCATAACTCTTTCTAACACATCATCAGCTTCCTTATCAATCTTTGCAAGTTCATTAACAGTTTTCAAAGTGCGCAGTTTTTTTGGATTAAGAGTTGATACTTTAATGCTAGAGTCATCAAATCCAGCAGCAATTAAAGATGAATCTTCACTAATCTCAACACAATTTAAACTAAAATATTATAAAATTATATCAATCATTATAAACATCATTTTTAATTAAAAATTAACAGAAAAACTACAATAAAAAAATAATGAGTATTTTCTTACTCTTGTTCCCTCCCCTCAACAAAAAAAAAAAAAAAAAATTACTTGTCTTGGGCATTAAGAAAAGTATAAAAACATATTGAAGGAATTTTATTGGGACCAACATGCAATCTTTTTGATATATCCTTATACATCATTAAATTGAAACGTTTCTCAGAATCTTTCCTAAGAATAATTATTAAAAACATTTACCATTGAATATATTAATAAAATGTATATCGAATATGTTATAATTAGAATATGTTATCTATGTAGAAATAATTGGAGATTAAAAAAGCAACTTTGTATTAGAGTATTAAAAAAATAAAAAATAAACATTACTTAAGAATAAATTAAAAATTTACCTCAACCTAAAATTCAAGTATAAATAAAAAACATATTTATGTATTCAACATACATTTTTGGAAAAGGTATTCTATCAGATTTAGGTGCATTTGGGTCTGCAGTGTGCCTCTTTTTACCTGGAATCAAGTTAAATTTTTAAAATTTTATTATTAAAAGTTATCTATTTATTAATAAATTTTCTTTTTATAATTTATTAACAAAAATTAATAATTGAAAACTTAATTAATCATTAAAAATTAGTCCACATGCATCTCTTACCACCTTTACATGATCTCTAAGAATGTTGGACCTGAACAAAAGGTGGGGATAGGGTTGGGGCAAATTAGCTTTTGTAGTATAGTCCAGTTATACTGGAATATTGACTAGCATTAATGTAGAATTGCAGGCAATGAGATCTGTTGCAAGGACACACCCCTGATGAGTGGCATTAGTGCATATCTCTGGCTCATCTGGTGATCAATATACAATTTCACAGGTGGTATTGAGTTTTTAATTTATTACTATTTGTCTAGTGGTTAGACCATGACTTACACTAGATTTATAAGTTACATTTTATTGACATACCAACACAATACACTATAAAACTTTACCGTTAAATTCACTGTATTACACCATGAATAACACGGTATTGTACCATGAATGCATTTTACGGTACGATACCGTAATTTTTACTGTACCTTGGCCATGAACACTAATTTATGGCAACGCTTAACTACTTAGAGAGATTTTAAGTAAGTATGGATTGCCATGTTTTTTTTAAATGTTTAGACTTAGCATTGATTTTTAAATAATTTCTATTTGAAATATTTATGTCTTAACAATTGATCCTACAACTCTAAAATAATATTATTTTATAATTATATGCAATTATCAATATATTATTTGTTTCAATGAGATTTATTGTTGCACTGGATTTTATAATATAAGGATATAAGATTGAATATATAAAACACACCTATCTTCAGGCTGTAGATATTTCTAAGATATAGCCGAAGTTCAGCTATATCTTAGATATATATATATATATATATATATATATCATACTATATCATATAGCTGAAGATAGCATTGATATAGATATTATCTATATCACAGCTAGGTCATTTATATATCACATATATATCACAGCTAGGTCATTAAGCTATATCACAGCTACGTCATTTAGTTGTGTTTTAGATCTTCATACCTTAAATCCTTTTAATCTAATAAATATTATAAGGTATTGAGTTTTTAATTTATTACTATTTGTCTAGTGGTTAGACCATGACTTACACTAGATTTATAAGTTACATTTTATTGACATACCAACACAATACACTATAAAACTTTACCGTTAAATTCACTGTATTACACCATGAATAACACGGTATTGTACCATGAATGCATTTTACGGTACGATACCGTAATTTTTACTGTACCTTGGCCATGAACACTAATTTATGGCAACGCTTAACTACTTAGAGAGATTTTAAGTAAGTATGGATTGCCATGTTTTTTTTAAATGTTTAGACTTAGCATTGATTTTTAAATAATTTCTATTTGAAATATTTATGTCTTAACAATTGATCCTACAACTCTAAAATAATATTATTTTATAATTATATGCAATTATCAATATATTATTTGTTTCAATGAGATTTATTGTTGCACTGGATTTTATAATATAAGGATATAAGATTGAATATATAAAACACACCTATCTTCAGGCTGTAGATATTTCTAAGATATAGCCGAAGTTCAGCTATATCTTAGATATATATATATATATATATATATATCATACTATATCATATAGCTGAAGATAGCATTGATATAGATATTATCTATATCACAGCTAGGTCATTTATATATCACATATATATCACAGCTAGGTCATTAAGCTATATCACAGCTACGTCATTTAGTTGTGTTTTAGATCTTCATACCTTAAATCCTTTTAATCTAATAAATATTATAAATCCTAATAGTTATTATGTTATATATAAATATATATAAATATACATATATATATATATATACATATATATACATATATATATATATATATATATATATATATATATATATATATATATATATATATATATATATATATATATATATATATATATATATATATATATATATATACAATTGCCAGATACATTTCCGACCCATATTGTCTATCAAAGCAATACTCATTACAAATAAGATTTATTCTTGATTTTTGACTTTATGAAGGATCATGAACTTCCTATTTTTGCAAGAATTTTGTTTCTTTTTTTTTGATACACATGGAATTAAGTATGTTAATAAGCTAAACACACAATTAGTACATGAGCTTGGTATGTATGAGGTCTGTGGAGAAAAATGAGATACAACATATAATACTTGATACCTTACACTACCATCTTACAAGCACTGCATTCACTCTTTTATTTCCTTACAGCACTCTTTGTCATACTCATCAAATAACTTATTTTTAAAATTATTTATTTACATAAATAATTTTAAAAAGTTATATATTTTATTTGGCAATATTGTAATAAATGATTTTATTTGTAAACTATTTTATTTGTAGTACTTGGCAAATGTGTGCAGTTTTTTCTGAAATAATATTTAAAGAATTATATTTAAACAATCAAAATTAATTCATAAGAACCAATTAAAAATAAGTAGTAGAAAGTTTTATAAAAACTTTTTTGGAAAACTCTGTTTTTTAATAATTTTGCAGGCACCTTGTACAGTTTAAAATGAAGGCAAGTACAACTTTTTTTACCCAAAACCATTAAAAAAACATTTGGATTTAATTGCGTCTTCTATAGTTGCCAAATATCCTAAATCATTTTAAAATGAATATGGTACCACAGTGATTGATAGCGGTAATGACAGTTTAACGTTACAACTAGTTGACCGTTATGATTACTTGCAGAGGTCAAACCGTGTGCCACCATTACTGATAATTCTTTTTATGACATCAACTGATAATTGTTCCTAATTATCAACTGATAATTAGGAACAATTATCAGTTGATGTTATAAAAAGAAAAACAGATAAATATATAGCTGCTTGAACCGAGAACCAGTTCTCAGTGTTTCAAACAGCCCTGAAAAACGCGATTACTATTTGCAACGAAGTGAAATAAATGAAAAGATGTTATTAAATGATTTGTTGATAAAATTTCCCAATTTATTTACAGTAAATTAAACTCTTTTTAAAAATAAAATAACTTATATTATTAACCAGTATATAACAATCTATATAATGATTACTAAATAGATATTTCATTTTTATAGTATTCAATTTGATTTTTGTAGAAGTTTATTTTATTTAGTTTTGGTATATCTATGTATTTAAATTTTTTTTTTATATTTAGGTTGATGGTTTGCTACATCACTTTGATGTTTTGATGGGTGGAGTGAATGCTGGTGAAGTTTTGATGAAAGCATTTGTTAATGAAAAGTTATATTTATTTTTGCATAGTTGCAAAATAACAGATCTAAGAGTAAAGAAGGTGATAATAAATTTAGATAAAGCAAAAAATGAAACTTTGTTGATGGAAAACTTGACACATCTTTGTGTTTGTGGATGTAAGTTGAAGATAATAATAATTAATTTAAAAAGCATTAATATATTCTTTACCTATTTTCAAGCAATTTATTGTTTCACTCATTTTATAATAAAATGCAAAGTAGTTACTCCAAAATACTTCATAATAAGAAAAATATGTTTAGGAGACTATGGGTCAAACAGGCACCAGGACCAAATATTTTTATACATACTTAAGTGGATTTTTGTTAGGTCAACTTGCATTCTTTTTTTTTAAATTCGCTATTTACAGCAAATCGATTCATACTGGTAATTGATTGCATTGTTGCGGTTGATGGAATGACCAACTTCGTCAAATTATGTTGTTGTCTATTTACGAGCTTTTATATTTTCAGTGTACCATATCCAAGAGAAGCTTCATCAATATTAGAGTTTTGTCAACGGTATATTATATTTATATCATGCTTAAATAAATTTATCTAATTGTCTAAGGTATATTGTATTTAATTTTAATGGTATTTTTTATTTATTGATGAGAACGTTTTCAAACATAAACTGCTTATACATATATTATTGACTGTTCTAATGCATTTTTCAGCATCAATCCTGAAAAAGGGAGCAAATCAAGGCAAACGAAGAAAACTTCAGCAATAAGCAAAATTGTGCTATCAATACTGCAGAAGTTTGCAAAATTTAATAATATTTGAATTTACCACGTTAAACTCCTTAATACAACTTGAAAAAACAATTTATTATGTAGTTATTTGTATTTAATTTTAAATTTTCAAAGGTTTTACAATAGTATCTTTTGTTTTATTTTATTTAAACTCGAATATAAATATTTATATAACATTATATTGATATGTCAGGTATTTCGAACTTGTATTTTTTTTTAACTTATGTATATTAATTTACTTTATCTGAGTAACTATTTATATTTATGAACATGTAAATAATGTAAATATAAAACTAAAAAGATTTTTAAAAATATGACGTGTTTTTGTTGCCATTAGCATATATATGTTGATAGATATTTATAATTGAAAATATAATTGAAAAAAATGTAATTGAAATACAATTAAAATAAATGAAAACAAAAAGACAAAATGAAATAGACGAAAATTTTTTTAAAAATAGTAAAAATATTTTGTACCGATTTATATTATACAATATATACTTTACAATAAATGAACGAGGCATTTCTGTAAATTAATCATAGTACTATGCCATAATTCACATTGTTTCATCACAAAATAATCACGGTATTCTTCTGTAAAATAACGGCAATTTACGGTGATTTATTCACTGTGTTCTACTGTAAAATAATCACGGTACAATACCAGCACTTATGGGTAAGGGTATAGTACCATGATTTTCACAGTAAAGTTTTACAGTGTATCTTAATGAATTAGCACTCTACATAAACAAAGGATTTAGAGTTTGAATCATTAGAGCAGCATATTTTTTCTTTTTCTTTTAATAATTTCTAAATTATTATTAATTATTATTTTTCTTACAATTTTATCTACTTATATTGCTTTATTGTTTTATAGGGTCGCCTAATTGTGATCAAGGTGTCTCATAAAAACAAATTTTTTGTGCCCCAACTTTTTCCTATGTATACCACCACAACAAAATAGACAATAGACTACAACATTGGAGGTGGTTATGGCTCTCAATAACTTAATGAGTAGGCTGACACTCATACACATGTTCATTCTGAAGCTCCAAAATGCACATTAAATAAATGCCTGCTGAGTTGCTTGGATCTAAAATCTCACTTTATAGCACATCATTTCACACCAGCTTGGGGTTTTAGCAAGAAGAGTGAAGGCTTGTGTACGTCTAATGTGTGCATTTGATCAATTGAAATCTATTTCATGTCTCACCTCTGGCTTTGATGTGTCAGCCCATAAGCACAAGAAGTGTGAGTAGCTTGCTATTCACTCAATTTATAAGTAGACAAAAACATAATGAGACCATACCAGACAACCAAGTGGAACTTACTAACGCACAACACCATATCTCTAGACTTCAACAGTCTCAAATATCAATAAATCAAAAATTTGCCTGGAATAAAGACAGAATAAAACAGGTAAAAAATAGAAATAAAACAGAATAAACTGAACATGAAATTGAAAAAATTCTGAGAGTAAAGAAATAACTCGCAAAAAAAATCTATTGGAACTTCAGCAGAGTGAAAAAAACAAACAAATGAAATTGAGTGTAATGATCTGAGAGAAAATAAAACAGTACAGTATTACACTGTAACTATCAAAAATTATTAAAACCTTATTAAAATCATTTTAACTTCATTAAAACTTTTATAAATCAAACAAATCTGTACAAATGCCAATAGTCCATGCAAAAAACCATTAGGGCAGTTAACTTGCCTATAAAGTGTGTTTTTCATGTTTGTCCATGTAGTTAATTACTCCCACTGAGGCCTGTATACTTACAACATAAATGAAAGTTGCTTTAAAGTTCTGTAAAGTCGCTTTTTTATTTACTATTTAAACAAATGGAACAAAAAATGGAGTTTTACAAAGGATCCTTTAATAGTAACAACAGAAATACAAATTTTTAACATTAAATAATTGAATGTGACAGAATACTGTCAAACTTATTTAAGATTATGCTTAATGTATAACAAAGTTTTTTAAAAGAACATAATTGAGAAATCTTTTTTATTTAAAGAGTACTTTATATATTTATATATAAGAGTATTTTATATATTTATGTATTTCTATATAAGAGTATTTTATATTTTTATATATTACTTATAAGTAATATATAAATATATTTCTCAGCAAAATTATACTAATTTCTAATATTTTCAAAACAACTCTAGACCTTGCCCAAAAAAAGTGCACTTACTGCCCAGTGCCTAAATAAAACTGTTGAGTATAAATACAGTAAGTAAAATAACAGCATAAATCATTAAAAATCTAAAAAAAGAGAATAAAAAACTACTGTTATCAAGTACTCAACCCTACTACTGTACACTTTTTAGAGAGGGTTGACACCCATGATTTAAAGACATAAAATACCTTCGTCTCGTCTTGCCTTTTTTTTCTAAATAAAATTTAAAAAATAAAATAACTAAAATTTATCTAAAAACTTTATTATTTTATATATTTTTTAAAATGTTATTTATATTTTATTTTATTCAAATTTTAATCATTAAATTGAAGACCCTTAATAAGAGATATGTGGTTGGGAACCAGACCAGACTGTGTGGTAGTTTAGTGGGTTTTAGTGGGTAGTTACTATTATAATATTGCTTGTCAGACTAATCTGACAAAACGGGAGCATAATTTGCATGATTTTCATGAGAATGATTTGGTTTCATATAAAATGAATGCTGATACATAGCATAGAATACACACATATGCTGATAAATAACATAGAATACACATTTTGAAAATTCGGAAAACATTTTGAGAAAAAAAAAACAAAAAATTAAATTCTCTTAAAGCTGATGATTTTCTCAATTTTTCATATTTTTAGTGTGAGTAATAACTGAAAAAGTTGAAAAACAGATATATTGCAAAAATATATTTTTTAATTTGTATTTACAGACTATATTTTGGGAATCCGGAAAAAAAAGTAGAAAAAATATCCAGAAGTCCGTATATATCCATAAAATAAGAATTATTGTACACACATATACATACATAAACTTCAGCCAGGGTGGCAGGCTGTAAACCTGTGCCCACATTCTCACCAGTGTCACTGGTAAAAATCCCCTGCAAAATAACTGTTCTTATTAAAGAAAGTTGTATTTTTTTTTTGCTATGCATTTTTATGGACATAACATAAAGTAAAAATGCAACTATGTGTATCTAAAAATGCAATAATGTCTAAAAAAAAACAACCCAATCACTACCCCAGCTACTATAACTCTATGCATGTTTAAATAGCTTTAACTCCTCCAAAATTTCATATTTATAAAGGACCCAAGTTTGGAACTGTAAATGCCAATCTTTAAAAAAACAAAGTATGGGTATTAGGGTGGTCCTGAAAACAACTATTTTTTTAAATGTCTGCTCCCACCCTTTAAATGGTGAGAGCATTAAACAAAAATTTTTAAAATAATCATCATTTTATAAAAAAGATTAAGAAAAATTACAATAATTTTTTTTGTAAAAATGCATATTTTTAGTTTTTAGTTTAAAAATTTCATTTTCAAAACAAACAAAACAAACAAAATGTTTTTTATAACAATATAAAGCATTTACAAATTATTAAAAATCATTTTGTTGATTCTAGTTTTTTGTCCAACACTGTATGTACATATATGTATATAAAGTATTCTGTATATATAACAGTTTTATTAAATAATATATGAAGTGCTAATTGAAACACACTTTGATAACTTTATATTTATGTTATGTCGTGTTTACCTTATGCTTTTCTTTACTATCTTTATCCACGACTGCAGCCTCATCTTCACTGTCACCATCATCTGCTAAAGCTGCCATTAACTCAGGATCGTGTATTAAACCAAAGAAAACTTTAGCTTTATTAGCTAAAAAGTATATTATATATATATATATATATATTTATATATATAAATATATATATATATATGTATATATATATATATATATATATATATATATATATATATATATATATATATATATATATATATATATATATATATTTATATATATAAATATATATATATATGTATATATATATATATATATATATATATATATATATATATATATATATATATATATATATATATATATGTATGTATGTATGTATGTATGTATGTATGTATGTATGTATGTATGTATGTATATATATATATATATATATATATATATATATATATATATATATATATATATATATATATATATATATATGTATATATATATATATATATACATTAGGGTGTCCCAAAAAAAATAATTTTTGTGTGCCATCAAAAACTTGGCTGTTATGCAGAAAGACAAAATATATAAAAACTATTGATCTACAGACAAGTGTAAGAGCTTGGTGTAAAACTTGAAATTTTCGAAAAATGTCAATTTTTGTCATATTTTTATTATTATTATTTTTTTAAATCATTTTAAATGTACCTGCGAAATATCCCATAAGTGAGATTCCAGTCAACCAGCTGCCCAGTGTCAAAAACATCTTTTCAAAAAAATACTTTTTGAATTCTTTAAGGTAATTTTAATATCTAGTTTTCATCTAATTTATTTACTATTACCCACAATTCTTTTTTTTTATATAGGAGCACCAGATTTCAGCCCAGCAAAGAAATTATTGCCTGTTTAACAAAAACAGGAACCAGAAGTCTAGTTGGCCAGTATTGAGCATGTGAAAGATCAATCAATAAATGTGTAACTTCAAAATCCAGTATATATACACGCAAAATTTCCATAGTTATCGCTGACATCAGGATAAAAGCTGGTTTTACGTGCAACATTATTAGTGGAAGATCTGTTATGTAAATTTTATAGCGAAAAAAAATTATTGTACGCTTATCTTGTTTGTTAGTCAGCTGTGTAATATTTTTCAGTCAAAGGACTCTAAAACTCACAGAGAAATATAACAAAATGAAAGGATGGAGTAAACTAAACTGTTCAAGCAAAGGGATCTGAACTCAAAAGCAAGTAGATTTCCAGGTGGAAGTTAATACCTTGTTTGATATATCTGTTCCACAAATAATTGACATGATAATGAAAGATCAGAGAAGAACAGAAGAGCGCTTACCTTGTAGGCATTCTGAATTTAGATTTGCTTGAATACAACAATATCAAAGACGCTCCATGTTTGTTGGATAGAAGTTTTAAGTTCTTGTATATATATTATATAGTATTAGTTTGTGCCAATATTCCCCATAAATTTTCAATAGGGATCAAGTCTGGTGAACGAGATGGCCAACTCAAACATGTATACTTTTTTCTGAAACCACTGTTTTACACTTCGTGCCGTGTGAATCACCACATCTTGTTGGAAAATCCAATTCTCAGTAGATAAACTATAACTGAACTCGATTAAAACATCCTCTAAAAGATCTTTGCAATTTCTTGCATTAATTTTTGTTGTAATAAAACATATTGGAACTTTGTCTGTCCTGTCCTGCTTTCTAGCAAACTCATAGCAATGCTATCTTTTTTTTCAAATCATGCCAATAATATTTAAAACTACCAGGTCTATTCAAGTTAAACTTTTTTTCATCAGAAAGAATAACATTTTCCCATTCCGCGTCCCATGTCATGTGGTTCTTGGCAAATTCAAATCTTGCACTTTTACGTTTTTTAATTAATGGTGGTTTTGTGATCATTTTTTTCCACTAGAACAGTCATGATTTTGACAAAACTTGTTGAACACCAGGCTTAGCCAGGAAAGTGTGCAATTTCACCTCATAAAATGACCACGTGAATACTTTTAATTTTGAAAACTTGACCATGGCTGTTAATAGGTTTTTCAATTTTGTTAATACGTTTTTTAAAACTTGTATACATTTTAATAATGCTCTGAAAAAATTTAAACTTAAAATCTTAACTTAACTATGAAGAAACTTAAAAAAACTTATCGTAAAAGAAGCAAATAAATCTTCCTAAAAAAAATAATGAAAAATAAAATAAAAATAACTAAACTGAAACTAAAATAAATAATAAAAAATTAAAACTTAACTAAAATAAATAATAAACTATAGTGTTAGGATTATTTAAATCAAGTTTACAATAAATAACTTTGAATCGTTTATCTTTACTAATGTTTTTAAAATATAATACGCGAAACCCTTTTTAAATAAAATAAAAACTTACTTCTAACGATTGTTTAATAAAAGCACACATTTAAAAGTTAAAAAAAAGATTCTTAACAAATCTTTACAGTAAACAAAAGAAAAATAGTTAAATCATTTATTAAAAAAGTTTATATCGGTTTTTTTTTAATATAAAGACATTTATAATAAAAAATACATACTTATATAAATACAAAAAAATATATTTATTATTCATTAATATTTCTATAAAAATCATTAGCAGTGATTTCTTACTTTTTTTAAATGTGTTTCAATAAAATAAAAACATAAGCAAAGATCAAAGTTATTTAATTCAAACAGCTTTCAAAAAAGTTTGTCATTTTTTTCTTCTCAACAAAATTTTTCTACTTTTTGAGTAAATTAACTTTAATGCCTCTTATATAAAGTTTATTAAAGAGACCATTGCTGTTTAAAGTTGTCACTTTAATCATAAAACTTGAAAAAAAAAAATTTTTAATTTTTACTTTTTTTATTTTACTTATAAAAAAATCTTATGTAATTAAACAATATAAATAAAAACTTATACAACTTTCAATGATACTTTAGTTAAAATCATTAGCTACTTTATTTAAAAGCGTTTTGCTAATATAAAACGTAAGTAAAGATAAACGTGTTGAAGTTATTTATTTTCAACATAATTAAAAACCAATTTTTTCAGCGCAATTGTTAAAAACCATGGTTAAACCATCAAAACAAAATATTATTTGCATGGTCATATAAAGACTTAAAATCGCATGCCTTCCTGGCCAACCCTACTAGACATGTCTTGTGGTCACAGGTAATTCCAGTTCAGTCCTTATTTATCTTGCTCTTCGTACTTCCGATAATATTAAACATATAATGGAAGAATGTTGCCTTCTGGTTATTTTTTTATTTTGGCCCTTAAGGTGATTTTTATTGTAATTTTCACCTAAGTTTATAAAAATTATTCACTGCATGATGAGATTTGTTTGCAATAGGTCTAGTAAATATAACTTTTGTGGGTAATTTTATAAATAACTTCTGCATAAAATCTGCAATAACTACATGGAACTAAGGAAATTTTGCTGAGTGTATATATTAGGGTATAACAGTTGCCCCAATTTTGTTAATTGATGCTGTTCATAATTTTGGTATTGGATTTAGGCATAAAAATAACATAACGAAGGTTTTTTTGAAGATCATTCATAATTGAATGAGCACCAGCAAATTGAAAATACCAAATTTAGCCCAAAAATCTTTTTTTTTCTCGTGTTACAATCTAATACTATGGTGGGGCTCAAAAAAAACAAACTGATTTCTTTTATTGAATTTCTTTTACTAAATACAGCCATACAGAGTACAAGATAATAAGAAAAAGTTTTTTCACAGGATCTAGTAAGGTACAATAGTGCCAAATGAAACTTGTTTTCCAGGACTAGATAGATATAATCTTTTTTCTTCATTTTTTTTTAACAAAATTGTTAATGTAAAAAATTGACTGAAACAAGACGATGGTCTTATTATCTTGCTCCATTAACTTCAGTTTTATTTTTTTTACAAGTTTTAATTTCAGTTTTACAATCAAAATCAATAAAATATAAAACAATCACAAACTATAAGATATTTGTAGCACATATATAAAAATATAAATGTGACCAGAAACCATGATTTCTCTTTTTGTGCACAAAATGGTTTTTCTATGAGATTCAACTACTTGGAGAACATCTTGAAAGTATTTCTCATCCTTAGTCCTTAGTTACACCTAGGAAGTCATAGCACACCTTCACACCATAGTCTGCTGTCTCATTTACCACCTGAAGTTTGTCGACAACCAATTTCATGTTTTGATAGACTTCCCTATTAATCCAATCATGTGCTGGAATATGGAGGAATTTATAGACCATACCAAAATGCTAAAAAATCTGAATGAATCTGGCCTAATTAGATTAACTAGAGAAATACCATGTTCTATTGTTGGAGGAAGATAGGGCTTGCCAAATCCCCAAATGTTGAGTCCAACTCTCTTTGTAACAGAAGTGTTTTCAATGGTAAGAATGGATTTTCTCATTTCTTCTTTGATTTCTTCTGCTGCCATAGATAAGAACAGAGCTAATGAAATCAACTCCTCAGATAAGTACCAAGTGTGCTGACTGAATGTCATGCATGCATTTTCAACTAGAGTTAAGTCATGCTTAGCAAATTTTGCCTAATTTTACACTAAAATTAAGTCATTTCCTGGTGCACTAGCTGGTACAGGACAAACAAGCCACCACAATAAATTGTTCCAACTATGAAAATGTTCTTTGATCTGTCTTGACAGAAGCATAATCTTTGAAATAAAAATCAGTTTACTCATCCGCCTTGCTTTGTGAAGGGCACCAGGATAGAGAATCTTGAAGTTCTTTAGTTGAGATCCCTTAGTTATTTTGAGCAGACAAAGGCAAACCAGCTCTTTGTAGTCATCTTATGTGAATGACTGTGCAAGAGATTTAAGAAAAAATTTAGCTATCTTTAGGCGTTCTTCTTCTATAGGCATCATTGCGCACTTGTAACTTTATGTAAATAAATGTTAAACTTTACAAAGCTGCCGCATGCATATGAAAACATTTAATATTCGCCTTACAAACATTTTTGTTGCTAATTTAGCACAGCCTTTATTTTTATTGTGACATTTTTTAAAAGTTCTGAATATTTTTGGTGAGTTTTACACCAAACATACACATTTGTAAAACATAGTTTTACACCAAAGATACTTCATCTGAACCATTTGATGAAGAATTTAATAACCCAATTTTTTAATAACAGTTCTGCTAGGCATAATGACTTAATTTGAGTTTGCTTTGTATAACACTGTACTGTTTCTTATTTTAAATGTATTTAATGAAAATCTCAACTTGTATCAAATTTTAAAAAAGTTTAATGTTTTTTAACTAACTTGTTTTTTCTCCAAAATGTGTTTCTCTAAACTTAATATTTATTAATGGGACTAAGATAAATAAAAATCTATCAAATGACACTAAGAAACCAGCTGATCAAGAGAAAAATATTATAAATCTTCAAAATTATCTAATCATAAAAAAGATCGTTTAAGCAATACAATCAAAAAGCAAGAAAATCAGAAATAATAAAAAAGTGTCTGTGACATGAAAAAACTAAAAAAAAAAGTGTGTGACATGAAAAAACTAAAAAAAAAAAGTGTGACATGAAAAAATTAATAATCAACAAATGCAATATGATAAATAGAGGATTTTATGATTTATTGGTTTACTTCTCCAGAAAACAGACGTCTGTTTATTACTGCTAGAAACAATTGTAAAAAGATTTTGTTTAACGCCAAAGTCCGCTATTCTCAGGTCATGAAATCTCGTATTTCATTACAAAAATTAGGCTCTTGTGATTTCTGGAAGATCTTTAGCAGAATCGATAATAAGGGCAAATCTGTTGTTCCACCTCTCTTGCATGGTTCAGACTTTGTCACCTCACCTAAAGTCAAAGCTGAATTGTTTGCTAAGAACTTTTCATCAATATCATCTCTTGATTCCACTAATTGCGTTCTACCTGATATTGCCAACAAACAGGTTGATCCATTGCTTGACATTCGTATCACTCCAGCTTCTGTATCTAAAGTGATTTCCTGCTCAGACACTTCTACAGCTTGTGGCCTGGACAATATACCTGTTATTGTCTTGCAGAAGTGTTCTCCGGAGCTGTCGCCTATACTCTCAAAACTATTTAACAAGTGCTTTTCAGAGTCTTGTTTTTTAGCCTGCTGGAAAGCGGCATCTGTTATCCTATCTTCAAAAATTCTGGAGAGCGATCTGATTTGTCTAACCACTGTCCCATTAGTTTTCTTCCTATCATAAGCAAGGTTTTTGAATCTTTAGTTAACGAACACTTAATTTCTCATTTTGAATCTAATAACTTACTTTCTAATTATCAATATGGATTTCGATCTTCTCGTTCTACAGCTGATTTGCTAACAGTAATAACTGATAGGTTTTTTCGTGCATTAGATAAAGGTGGAGAGGTTAAGGCGATCGCTCTTGACATTTCAAAAGCTTTTGATAAAGTTTGGCATGCTGGTCTTCTCCATAAGCTTTCTTCTTATGGTGTATCTGGCAACATCTTTAAGATCATTGAATCCTTCCTTTCCAATCGTAGCATAAAAGTTGTCCTCGATGGACAACACTCTTCTTCTTATTCTGTAACTTCAGGGGTTCCTCAAGGTTCTATCCTTGGCCCTATACTCTTTTTAATTAATATTAATGATCTTCCAGATATTCTCACATCTAAGGTGGCATTGTTTGCTGATGATACTACCATTTATTCTTGTCATGATAAGAAACCAACGCTCTCTGATTGCTTGGAGGGGCATTTGAGCTTGAAAAGGATCTCATTTCTGCTACAGCATTGGCTCACAGTGACTGGTGAACTTCAATACAGATAAAACTCAATTTTTTTCAGCCAATCGTTATCGCATTAATTTTGATCTTCCTATATTTATGAACGATGATGTACTCGATGAGTCATCTACTCTTCATCTTCTAGGATTAACTCTTACTTCCAATCTTTCTTGGAAACCATATATCAAATCAGTTGCAAAATTAGCATCTGCTAAGGTTGCATCTCCTTATCAAGCTCAACACTTTCTTACTTCGGATTCTATTCTATATCTCTATAAATCTCAAATCCGGCCTTGTGTGGAATACTGTTGCCTTATCTGGCGCGGATCTTCTAATGATGCCCTTTCTCTTTTAGACAAGGTGCAAAAAGGCATTGTAAATATAATTGGACCTGCTCTTGCAGCCAACCTCCAACCATTATCACATCATCGTAATGTTGCTTTTCTACGAATACTATAATGGGCACTGCTCTAAAGAGCTAGCATCTTTTGTGCCATTTACTAAAATTCATTCTTGTGTTACTCGTCATTCAATTAAGTGTCATCATTTTTCTGTGACTGTTCCTATGTGCTCTAAAAACTCTTATTCGTCTAGTTTTTTTCCTTGCAAATCAGTTCTTTGGAATTTGCTTCCTTCATCTTGCTTTCCTGATTCATATAATTTGCAATCCTTTAAGCTGTCCATCAATCGTTATCTTGCTCTTGATTGTAATCTTCATCTTTTTTCTTCCAGTAACTTCCAACTTTAATTAGCAGCCTTGTTGGAAGCAAAGATGTTTAAAAAAAAAAAACTTTGGCAAATGCATTCAAGATCATACTTATATAATATGATTTATGGTTATAATGACATATATATGATGATATTATAATATCATATTATGATAAGATGTATGATTGCAATGACATACAATACAATGAGCATATTATCATTAGTGATGTACCAATAGCACTTTTTTGGCTAATACCGATACCGATGGATGGGAAAAGGCTGATGCCGATACCTATGCCAATACCGATGAATTAACTAATTATTAAAAATTTGAAAATATAAAATCATACAACTTTAAATCGTGTAATCTTTTTCATGGAATCAGTACTGGTAAACAAATACTTGGACTCAAATTAGAGTCAAACCATTATTTTAAAAGACATTAGAAAAACTCAGTTAAAATTATATACATTTTTTAGTTTTTTTTACTATAAGTAAACTTTCAAAAAATAAATACAATTTTCGAGGAACCCTTTTCATTGTATTTAAAAAAGGAAATGGTGCTATCATAAGCAGTTTACTAAGAATTCTTTATTTATTTAATAGTAATTTAGATATCTAAACAACAATCATATGTTGTTCAGATATCTAAACTATTTTTGGATAATTAATTTGTTTTTATAATTATTTTATTTTGTGATGTTCTATCCCCACCATGTCCCTGGTAGTACCGCGCTAAACTTGTTTCTCGACGCAGCAACCTTTATTGTCAAGGTTTGTGTTTCGGAGTTATAAAGTTGAGAGAGGGTTGTAACCAAATCTTAAGTAGCCTCCTCAATTGCAGTGGCCTTGGGAGGTGAATTGAAACAAAACAAAAATAACAAATAAAAATATAGAAGTATAGTAGGTTATACTTGAACACATATAGATAACAATGCTTAAATATATTACTTTTAAGTATAACAATAGAACAACACAAAATAAAATTATTCTAAAAACAACACAATGGTAGTAAAAGTATAAGTACATTCAGCTGTTAAATTCAAGCTTATAAACATCATCTTAAGAATAAATAATATTGCCTGTAAACTAAGTCAAAATAAAAATTTATCAGAAAAATTCTAAGTAATGCATAACGTTTAGTTTATTTATTATTTAATTTTTATCATAATGCAGGATGAAAATATTAAAATGCCATCGGTTGAAAAATCGGAAAATGAGGCCGATGCCGATACCGATTGTGCAAAAAGTGGCCGATTAAGCCAATGCTGATACCGATTAATCGGTACATCACTAATTATCATATGATGATACTATGATGATGTATGGTTGCTATGACATTCAATACAATGAGCATATTATAATATGATGGTATTGTAATAAGATGCTTGGTTGCAATTATATACAATAAATGAGCATATTATAATATGATGATATTATAATAAGATGTATGGTTGCAATGACATACAATAAATGAGCAAAGTTGATATTGATTAGAAGATTAGACTCTTTGACTTTTTCATAAACAATACATAATTGTTTGCTTTCAGACTCTTGCAACTATGATCAAATTTATGCAAAATATTAAGCATCATGCTAAAAAAACAAAATTTAATTCTTACAGAATTAAGGAAGAAATTTTAAGTCAAAACTATTGTTTTTCTTACCATCAGGAGGTGCTTCTCCAGTGAAATAACCAGCAGTAGCATCTATTGCCTTTTGATTTCGAGGACGACCATCAAAAACTATATCAAGAACGAAGATCTTTAATACACAAACAATATAGGACTGGTATCTTTAGTAAAAACAAATATAGGACTGATGCTTTAATACACGAATAATATAGGACTGTTATCTTTAGTACACAAACAATAAAGGACTGTCGAAATTAAAAAAAAAAGTTACTAGTTATATGACTATAGTTGTATAACTAATAATTACTAATAAATACTGTTACTAATAAATAATATTTTAATGCTGAATGTCTATAAAACTGTTTTAAAATATTAATTTATATTAACAATTCTTTTCCAGTTAAAAAAAAAGTTTTTATCATGCTAAGTTGTCTATCATGCTAAGTTATTTATCATGCTAAGTTTTAAATATTAAAACACACAAAAAAAAGATGTTAATACTTAGTTGCCAATTTCAAAAGTCCTATATTGTTTGTGTAGTAAAGACAACAGTCCTATATTGTTTGTGTACTAAAGACAACAGTCCTATATTGTATGTTCATAATATTTATTTAAAAATGTTTATTCCAAATATATATTATTATTATAAATTGAAGTAAATACCATCTAAGTGAAAATGCTGTTGAATTAAATTTAAGAGAACATCCATGTTTTTAACCTACAAAAAGAACTACACAAAATTAAATTTATTTTTAAACAAAATGTTGTGTACAGGATTAGATATTTCTATCAACTCTGTTGCTAACTTACAGTTTCTATCAGTAACTGGTGGTTATAATCATGAAAAAAGTTGAATTGTATAAACACCATACTTGTAAATATTTCTTTAAAACATTAAAAGACTCTCGCGCCATTCTGATTACATACTTATTACTTCTAAATATATAAATATATGTTAATTATGCACAATTTAAAAAGTTTCACATTTTACATGATAAAAAATAAGTACTAGTATAAATGTCACTGTTTCAGTTGCACCAGGGTAGCAACAACTAGTAACCAACTGGGGTCCCAAACTCAGCTAAACTTGCCTCTTTAACATCTTATGTCAGTCTGGCCCCAGTCTAAAATAGTTAGTCAAATTGGCAGGGGTTACTAAGCAGGTTTAATATGTTTTTTAGTATTTGTGTTTAACAATTTCAAAAGGCGAATACAGAAAATACTTATATTTACAAATAAGACTGATCAACAATTTAAAATTTGGAGTCTCAAACTACCAAAATATTTTGCGGTAGTCTCAGACTAACGTATAATGTAATGTATGCAATGCAAAGATGTAATGTACGTAATGTAAAGATGTACAATATATGCAATGTAAAGATGTACTGTATGCAGTGTAAAGATGTAATGTATGCAATATAAATAGAGAAGTCATGCAATGTATTTACCAATCAATTTATATATTTTCAATTAAATAACTGCATATATATATATATATATATATATATATATATATATATATATATATATATATATATATATATATATATATATATATATACATATATATATATATATATATATGTATATATATATATATATATATATATATATATATATATATATATATATATATATATATGTATATATATATATGTGTGTATGTATATATATATACATATATATATATATATATATATTTTTTGTTATTTCACCTCCCCAAAGCCCAGAAGGCCACTACAGATGAGGAGGCTACTTATTTGTGGTTATAACCCTCTCTCAACTCTATAACTCCGAAACACGAACCTTGACGAACAAGGCCGCGCGGAGAAATAAGTTGAGCGCGGTACTACCAGGGACGTGGTGGGGATCGAACTCGGAACCTCTCGCTTATAAAGCGAGCGCTCTACCACTAAACCACTACGGCAATATATACCGCATATATATATATATATATATATATATATATATATATATATATATATATATATATATATATATATATATATATATATATATATATATATATATATATATATATATATACACACACACAGTAGTGAGGAACAATTATAAACAGTTAAAAACTAATGGGGTGCAAAGACCTACAAATTTAAGTGTTCGTGTAATCTGAATATATGATTATTAAATATGTAATTATTAAATATGATCTTTAAATATGTGATTATTATATATATAAGATTATTAAATGTGATTATTAAACATGTGATTTTTTAATATGCAATTACTAAATATTTGACCTTTAAGTGTGTGATTGTAAAATATATGATTATTAAATATGTGATTATCAAATATGTAATCATTAAATATGTGATTATTAAATATGTGATTATTAAATATGTGGTCATTAATTATGTGATTATTTACAAATATTGGGTTGGGAGTTACAGAAGACTTGAAAAAATGTAGGTTGTACGAGTCAGGAAAAAATGAAAATGGGAGAGAGCTCTGAAGGGTTGAAGTGCGGGGAAAAAACTAGATAAATAAAAGTTTTTAGAGCATGCAAGGACAGACACAGTAAAAGAATGAGACTTTGCTGATTGATCAGTCAAGCGAGAATGAGTTTTTTTTGATGAGCCTAGAGATAATAGCACCTTTGAGCAGCAACCATAATAGAAATATGTAGAAGAGGTGCAATTTTACGAGAGAGGCTCAAGTTTGGCACATAGAACAGGTCTAATAACGTTTAAAATGTGTTTATGAACCTTGTCTAGAAGAGAGAGAGCATCATTAGGAGAACCAGCTCAAATGACAACAGAATTCCATATAGAGGCAAATAAGAGATTTGACTGAAGAGAGGACTGAATGAAGAATAAGTAGTGGCAAGCACGATAAAGAGAAGCAACCTTAGCAGATGTTGATTTAGTAATCAATTGTATATATGGTTTCCATGAAAGGTCAGTAATGAACGATTATCTAAGAAGAGATAAAGAAAAAGACTTGAAGTGAGAAGGTTATCATTCATCAATATAGGAATGTCGACAGAATTGCAATAGTTTTTTGCTCCAAATAAACTGAATTTTGTTGGAGTTAAAATTCACAAGCCAACTAGTCCTGTTACATAAACGAGATCAGACTCAAAACTCCCTACCTGTTCTAAGCGATTGAAAGGAGAAGACTTTTTGTCAAGAAAAGAGTATAAAATTGAGTCATCAAAATAGTCATTTTAAATATAAGGTTACCAAGAAGATCAATAATGTAGATAAGAAACAAAAAAGGACCAAGAATAGAACTTTGAGGTTCCATCCTTGGTCCTGTTTTGTTCTATCCTTGGTTCTTTGGTTCTATCCTTAGTGCTGTCCTCTAGAAGCCTAAGTTCTGAGATAAGATACAAGATTTTGTAAACTGGGGATAATGGAGCGCAGTATCAGACAGCACCTTTTTAAATTGATTTCTTGCAATAATAAAAAGTTTGATTTCAAAAGAGTTGTTTTTTTGAAAAAGATGAAAAAAAAGAGAACAATTTAATATAGCAGCTGCACAAGAAGGTGAAAACCATGGAGTACAATAAGGTTTGACTTGGAACCAACAAGAATGAATAAAACCTTCCATACCTGCCTGAATCCAGGAGGTTATGTAGGAGGCACATTTATCAATGGAAACAAAAAAGACAATAGCCCAAGGACCATCACAAAGAAACTCATGAAAAGAGTCTGAACAAGAAGTAGGAGAAAAGATTTATGGATTATTGAACGATTGAAACCACCTAAATGAGAACAAGGTGACTAGCTAGGGTCAGAAACAAGACACAAATCAAGGAGTGAAGGTAAGTGATTATGGTTGTCTGAAAAATTGGTCACAAAGTTATCTATCTGAGTAAAAGATTGAAAAATACAGAAATTATGGGCTTTAGTACCATAGTTTCTAACACCACTGATCCTAAAGTACTTTAGGATCAGTGGTGTTAGAGCCATGTCATTCAGTGTGCATTAAAATCAACAATAACAACAATATTGGCAGAAGGGTAAGCAAAAGGGCATGGTCAATTTGATCAGAAATTACATTTAAAAGAGTGCAGTCTTGAGAAAACAAAAAGAAAGGTGATAGAGTAAAGGGGTGCTAAGCAGAAGCACATAAAAGAACAATCAGAGGATTCAAACCTTATTTCTTTACAAATAAGTGAAATGATGTGTAAGTAAATGCCAAAGTCAAGCATGTGACTATCAGAACCATTGTAAATCAAAAGATAATAGCTGTCAATTCTGAGATCTGAAGAAAGGACAGAATATAAATTAGTCTCACAAAAGCAAATCTAGTGAATTTTGCAAGAAGTAAGATTCAATCAATAGAAATTTACTTCAAGGACTAGGAATATTTGAGAAAGATAAATTGAAACAGATGTTTTGTTGTGGTTTTTTATGTGGTGGTTATGATGGTTTTTTTAGATATATATAGAAAGATTATCAGATTATTACAAATTATTTTTAGATATATATAGAAAGATATTGAAACAGTTAGAGGTTGGAGTTGGAGGTGATGATTTTTTATGCTTATTATTTTTGGTTACTTTAGGCATGGTTAAATTTAAAAAGAACTCAACTCACACATTACAAGCAATGAGCTACAGTTGTCTTAGTCCTGCTAATTAACCCAAAACTTAGGGCCTAATAACTTAGGGCTCCTTATGTGGCCTCAAAAATGCATACCAAAAGCACTAACAGGGACACTATCTATGCGCAACATGGTACTGTTAATATTTTGATTTTTTACAGCTTTTGATGGTATCAGCCACTCTAAGAGCTACCACATAGTAAAAGCTTACTGCCAGCAGCCCTCAGAACCATAAAACTGAGTTTTAGAGCTGTACCCTCATTAGGAGATAATAGAATTAAGATTATAATCAGGAGATTGTAGAATGAGTTACCACTATAAAAGAGGTACAAGCAAAAATCTATGAGTAGATTCAAGAAGTTCCAGCATTCATTATCTGAGACAGGAAACAATGCAAAACAGATTTACAAGGCAGCAGGACATGGGGAAGGTAGTACTGGGTAACATGATACCAGTAGCAAGGTGATTGTGATGATCCTAGACTTGACCTAACCTGGAGTAGTTATAAATTACTTCCTGTAAGCAGTATTTTAAAACATTGAACAGGATATTTTATAAATGCATAAGAAAAAATTATACATCTAACTCAATACTAGAAACTGAGGCAAGAGTAAGTTTTATAGTTGTACTCACTAGTTGGTAATTGAGCTAACACTACATCAGAGATTTAAGCAGAATACAAACATACATATAGTAACTTACAGGTGAGCAAACACCCATGAACAGATGTCAGGAAGAGTGTGAATGTTTGATTAAAGATTCTTTTCAAATAATTCTTTGGGGAAAATAATAAGATTAGACCCATGTACAAGAAATGAAATGTTAGACTTGTTTTTTACATGAACATAATTGATACTTTTACAACCCACCAAAGCAATGATGTTTTTAAAATATTTTTTACATAAACATATTTGATACTTTTGCAATACAACAAAGTAATGATGCTTTTACTATCCAGCAAAGCAATGATGCTTTTGGCATACTGAGCTAAAGCTCAGACCATAAGACGTTAAAAGGTAATATTCCGTATTTCAAGAGCAAAAGATGTATTAATATAAAGATATTGTTCACATATCATTATTTCACAAACAAAATCTTAATATTTTTAATGCAATCTTTTATGTGCGTATTTTTTTTATTTTTGTTAACTGAATAGCTGCATGATTAATGAATTCACGCCTAATTGATTAACACCTAACATAACACATTTTAACAGATTCACACCTTTAGAACTAATTGCAAGCAGTTTTACCTTTGCATGACATACCAAATTCAGCTTTTTTTTTATATATAAAAATATCATGGATATGTATGGTATAAATATCTGTCATGAATGTGTGCTGTCATTTTTGTAATTAAAGAATAATTACTTTTAGTTAATATAAATTTTTTTTTGTAAATACATAGTCTATTAGTTTAGTTAATATAATTTTTTTTTGTAAATACATAGTTTATTAGTTCAGCATAACTTGTGTACATGGAGTAGTCAATTTTGAATTCGGAAAGTATATACATACTTAGAATATAACCTTTTACCTTGATATGTTTTATGATGTGTCTTTATATTATATTACAGCCAAATATTTTAATATTAACTTTATTTACAAAAAAACTGCATATTTCAATTACATGAACAATAAAATAATTACACTACCGAAACATATTAAGATATTCATTGTTAGATATCATATGTTCTTTCTTCTTTAACAAGCGCAAAATTTGTAAGTCTTCAAAACGATAACTTTCTTGATACTTGCTAAACTTGTCATAAAACTTTTCAGCTAAAAATAAATTTGTTACATTTTTAACTACAAAGTTTTAGTTAAAATTTTGGTTTTTATATTAAGACCAAGTGTTCTCATAAGATAAGAAATCATCTCATGAGATAATAAATCGTCTCATGAGATAAGAAATAATAATAAATATAAGAAATAATAAAAAACATAACAATAAAAAAACATCATGGTAGATCAGGGTAAAGTTTCAAACAAAGCACCCAGCATCAGTAATCATTTTTTGCCTTGTTTCATCAGATGGTAAAAAAAAGCCTTTTATTAAACCTAGAGTGAAAATTGATTCTGACATCTTGATAGACATTCTGAACACACATGTCAAGCATTGGATCGAGTCCACATACTCTCAAGTAATGTCATTTGTTTGTATTAATTTCAAAATTACTTGATGAAAAGGTTATCTATTTGAGTAAAAGATTGAGAAATACAGAAATTATGGGCTTTAGTACCATAATTTCTAACACCACTGATCCTAAAGTACTTTAAAAAAAGTTTTGAAATTATGGTACTAAAGCCCATAATTTCAAAACTTTTTTTCTGGCTTTTTCTCAGCTAACACACATTCTGTTTGTTTTTTAAATGGTTTTTTAAATATTCTGCAAGGTTTCATGTTTTTAAATATTCTGCAAGGTTGTTTTGTTTTTTTAAATTTAATTCCACTACTTGTAAATATTTTTGGACAATCCCCACCTCTAAAAAGTAATGTTTTGTATAGCAGCTAAATACAAAAACAAATATCTTTCTTTAAAACTTCAAAATGATTCCAAACAGTAGTTTTATCTTGAGAAGCCATTGTTTTATCTTATACTTGTTTAAAAAATCTTTAAATATAAATTATAAAAACTTATAAAATATAATAACATGTTACATAATAGGTTATTATATCCTATATGCTTTAACTCAACGAAATCGTAAGTTTTATACAATATAAAACATAACTCAACGAATTAGTAAGTTTTATACTATATAGAATATAACTCAACAAAATAGTAAGTTGTATACTATATAGAATTCAACTCAACAAAATAATAAGTTATATACTATATAGAATTTAACTCGACGAAATAGTAAGTTATATACTATATAGAGTATAACTCAATGAAATAGTAAGTTATATATTATAACGAATTTAACTCAACAAAATAGTAAGTTATATACTACAAGGCTGTGGAGTCGGAGTCATGGAGTCAGAGTCACGACATTTGTAACGGAGTCAGAGTCGGAGTTGCTAAACAAAATCATGACTCTGACTCCAATAATAAAACTTCTCGGTATTGCACGTGCATGTACAAAATATTTAACTTTCAAAGAATTTTTCACACCTTTGGCAAAAAAAAAAAATTTAAATTATCGAGTAATATTTTTTTAAAGAATATATATTCATTTAGCTTTGGAGTCGATACTGCATAATATTTTTTAAAGAATATACATTCGTTTAGCTTTAAAGTGAGAGTCGTACTCTGAAAATTGCAACAATTGGAGTCGGAGTTGGTACTTTTTTTACAACTCCACACCTCTGATATACTATATAGAATATATAATATTATTAAGATATAGTTTAATTTAAAAACAAATATAAAAGTTAGTTAATATAAATAAATGTATAAGATATACTATGTTATACATGAAACGAAATAAATACTTAATATTAAATATTCTATGTAAATTACACAATAGTCTGATATTTATAATTTCATAATAAGTTTCTCAAATATTCAATTTATAAATAAAGTACTAGACATTGTTTTCAAAATTACTGAATAATACTGATCCATGTTTATTTGTTTACTTTATAAAGGTTAAAAAATAACAATGGCTGTAACACGTGCTGTAAATTTGTTTTCTTATTTGGTGAGCCACAAGATATATTTGACAGTCGAAGGCTGTGAAGTTTTGAGAGTTTATTTTCACCATCATAAGAATGAAAAACTGTCACAAAAAGAAGCTGTTAAACTTGCAATTCAACAGCTATGTAAAATTTGGGCCAAAGCAAGGGTACCAACGATTGAGAAATATCATTAGAAAATTTGAGGATTTATTAGACGGTTACTGAAACGTCTGTCGCAATAAAAGTAGAAGAGCTGTTGCACAAATGGCCCGAGAAGCAGAATTTGAGCAGTTTATTAATGTATTGTTTGACATTTCTCACCATGATTGCATGAATTTGATTACAATTGAAAAAGATAAACTGTTTTTGATTGATAAGCAGTCTGAAAGGAAATACGCCATGGGTGGTGTGGATACCGACTTGTCCAAGAAAAAAGAGAGGAAGGGGAAAAGAGGTAGAATAACAAGCCAAAGAAGAAGAAATAAAGAACAGTGCTACTGGATCTGCAACTTCATCTGAAACAGGTCTGTTCGGTAGTTCTGAAGCTAAATCATCAAGATGAGGCATCTGGAGAAGAACAGGCCAGACCAATAAGACTCCAAAACAAGCAAAAGCGGCTAAGCATGTTTTAACACCTAAGGTTGCAGCAGTGCTGGATCATAAAAATATACGTGACAGAAAAACTGCATTTATCCTTACAGCAGTAGCACAAACCTTCAGCAACCAAGATACAACTATCCTGCCACTGTCTACCAGTAGTATTTGTAGAAGCAGAAGAATGCACCCAATCCATCAAGCTAACAGCATGAAGGCTTTATTTGCTGCTGATGGCCCCTTGGTTGTCCATGTTGATGGTAAACTACTTCAAGCCATCAGTGGTGAACCAGAGAAAGAAGATCGATTGAAATAATTCTAGAGATCAGTTTGCTCGTTAAACTGATTTATGTGAAGGCTTGGATCACATCTCCAAATGCATGCAATTCTAAGCGAAGAAATGGTACCTCTTAGCCTCTTCTCAGACATGGTGACATTGAACACAAAGCAGAAAATGATGAGTCGACTACGAGAGCACCCAGCTGGAAGAAATGAAGATCATTCAGTCAGATATACAGGAAAAGAAAACCTCAGCATGAAAACTCTCGATCATTTTATCGGACCTGCATCCTGTTCTTTGCAGCTCTTCAAATTGACACCTTCTTTTTGTTAGAAGATTCATCATTGGAAAGAACACTAATCATAGTGTTCTTTCCAATGATGAAACTGCCGTTGTTCATCATTGGAAAAAACACTATGATTAGTGATAGGCCTATTGCAGTTGTGACGAACACCGAACTTGGAACAAAACGCTATAGGTTGAACTCAAATATACAAATATCACTGGACTATTACAAATAATTGTCTACTTAGTTGATTAAACAATCAAATATTTACATTTTATTTACCATTGCATTTCAATAGCAAAAAAAGCAAAGTATGTTCACTTTCGAATCGAAATTTCAAATTAGCTCAAGTTATGAAACTTCATGGTCTTTGAGGCAGTCCTAAAATATATGTTACACCAAAAATACTTTTTGTGGCCTATTTTATGAACAAAAGAAACACAAAAAAGCAAGAGCATAAAGGTTTTGACATGGTTAATTTTATTAAACCACCCTAATATATATATATATATATATATATATATATATATATATATATATATATATATATATATATATATATATATATGTATATATATCTTAACAATCTTAACTCTTCCATAGGCAGATAGTTCATACATGGTGTTTAGTTTTGGACTTTGTAAGTAGGTATGTTTAGTCCTGAGGTTACAAGGGATTCGAGGACTGGTTCTTATTAACTTCCTATTGCTAATTTCCAAAAAATAAGTAATATTTGAACTTGGTATGGTGATAAGGAAATGCTTAAAGCAGAAATTCCCCATTCCAGAAATTCTCCATTCCGGACATAGTTTATTTAGTATAATTTACACATTTTGACAACAACAGCGCATCTCCTGCTAATTCAACAGTCACACCCTAGGATTGGTGTATCCATTCTGCCGATGTTGTTGGAAATTGAGTAATCATCCATCGGTGAATACGGGAGATTTCAGTTTGTATAAAGCACATTTGTTCCCAAGCACTTATCATGCTCATTCTCTGGGTCATCAGGGAGACGGTAATATGTGCTTCTAGAATAGCTGAAGCTGGGTCATTTCCTAATTTCTGAAAATAATTAGCTGCAGCAGATTTGTATTGCTGAAATATATCCTCAGAGAACGTGGGATCCTTTAGGAGCATGATGTTATTCAGAGTAAGTACGTTGCCATTCTGTTCCATTAGCTGTAAAGCACCTCCAACCTTTAGGTTTCTGATTAGGATGAATTATCCTATTCGCTCAATAGAGTATGTGCCAAACTTTTTCATAACTTCTTCATCATGTTTAGCGGTTTCCCAAACAATTACTGATTCTGGCCATTCCCAAGGCATTTACCGACACATGAAATAGTAACACGGGCTTTTGGTGACATATTGTTCGACTGTTACAGACCGTCCAGTAATTTGTCTTTCATATAATTTCATATTAAAATACATGTATTCCACTGTTTTTGTGCGCATCCAAGAGCAGTGAAACTCGTCCGAAACCACAGATCTCCATTTGTTGGGGCTAGTTAGCAGTAATGCTCCATATAGAGAAATTTCAGTGTTCATAACTGAGATACATTCTCCTTGTGTTACCGCTACTTTATTCGAGTCAATATCTTTTGACTTTTGATTGAGGAAGTTTGATTGGCATGTGAGGGTGACTTTTTCAGCATAGCAATGATATAAGGTTATTGTTGTTGTTTGTGGTCGGTATGCGTATACATCTGCCATGAACATTTTAACAGTGTCATTTAAAGAGTGCATATTATATGCGCAAGAATTGATTGTGGGTAGTTGGTAAATCCCAATCGGCTGCACTTTAGTACAACCATATACTTTGCCTATGAATAGTCCTGTTGTAACCAAAGATAGGAAAAATTTGCTTAATAGTAGAATAGGAAACATCATCTTCCATACATCGACAAATGATCATTGTGGCAATCCATCTTTAGGTCGTCTTTTATCTTTTTGTTTTGCTTGGATCATTGTTATTGCAGAGATTTGTGAATTTTTATTTGTTTGTTTTAAATATTTTTGTATTACCTGTTTATTGTAGATATTTTCTTCGGGTTCCCAGATATATTGTGATGACGGGTACCCTAGCTATTTGACTATGTATTGGATTTTTCCATTTCTTTTTGTTAACAATTTTTTCCTTACTAAATATTGCTGATTCGTCATTTTTGTTTTTGTGAGAGCTGTCAACTTTATTTGTTTCTGGGCCTTCAAATGTCACTTGTTTTTGACTATTAAAGACTAATTAAACTATTACTAATTAGACTATTTAGACTATTACTAATTAGACTATTAAAGAGTAATTCTTTTATTGCTTTCATTGCTTCGTTGTATACATCAGTGGCTAAAATTATCTCTTTATTTGGTTTTTCTTCAAAGCCAAAATATTGTTTTAACTGGGACACATCAACTGGAGTAGCAAGCTCTTTTTTATTCATATTTTCTACTTTGAAATTCACAGGTGACATTTTCTCGACTAATCTGAATGGTACATGCCAAGGGCTTGTGAGTTTTCTTACTAGACCCTTTTTTGTAATTGGCGTGTAAATCCAGACTTATTGTCCAACCTGAAATGGATACTTTTTAGTTGATTGATCATAGTGTAACTTCATTTTGGTTTGGGCCTTTTGAATATTTTCTTTGGCGAGGTTTCATGCTAATTGTAGATCTGCTAGAAGTCATTGAACGAGCAAATCAGTGTTGTCAAAGGGATTGTTTCTAGGTAGCAGAGTAGTATCATGCGGTAGTAGAGGATCTCTGCCATATATTAGTCTAAATGGTGTCTCTCCAGTGCTAGCAGATATACTAGTATTATGTGCATATACAGCGGCGGGAAGATTAACATTCTTATCTTGCTGGTTGGAGGTCACATACACTGAAAGATTCTATTAATACGTTCCAAAAAGTCATCCGTTTTGGGGTGATAAGCGGTTGTGAAGGATTTCTTTACGTTTAATATTCCACACACTTCTTTTACTAATTTGCTAGTAAAATTACTACCTCGATTTGTCAAAAAACGCTTTGGTGCTCCATGTTTAAACACAATGTTGTCTACAAATAACTCTGCAAATGATTTTACCGCAATGTTGGGAACTGAAAAAGCTTCAACATACTTAGTGAACAAGCAACCAAAAACGGTGTCATAGCTGCGTCTTAATAGTCCAACTGCATTACCATGCATTTTTCCTGGCCTGTACTCTATTTCAAAATCATAACTTTGTAGCATTAAACTCTATTTTGCTAGGCGACCAGTTGGATCTTTTATCGACATAAACCATTTCAGTGAATTATGGTCCGCTGTAATTTTAAATCTTTGCCCATATACATAAGGTCTACATTTCTGTACTGCAGCAACGACGGCAAACGCTTCACGTTCAGTTGTGAAATATTTAATCTCAGTGCTTTTAAAGTTACATCCACCGTAAAGGATAACTTTTTCGGAGTCTCTTTGAAGTTGCGCTAGAACATATCCTAACGCTTCACCACTCGCATCTGAGTATATAATGAAAGGCTGATTGAAGTCTGGAAAAACCAAAATGGGTGACGTTGTAAGGGATTCCTTGAGTTGCTCAAAACTGTTTTGCTGTTCGATTTGCCATTTGGTGTCCTTTTTAAATAAATTATTTAACGATAAAGTAATATTTGAAAACCCTATAATAAACCTTTTATAGTAGCTACACAGGCCAATAAATGCTCGAACATCTTTGATATTTTGGGTACCAGATAATCTTTTGCTGCTTTGATATTCTCTAGGTCTGGTTTAATACCGTTTGAGTTAATAAAATGATCCAAAAATTTTACTTCACTTGTGCAGAAGGTACATTTCAGTATGTTTAATTTTAATCCTGCTTGTTGTATAGCTTTAATTATCATTCCTATATGTTTCGTATGTTTTTGAGTATATTAAGATATCATCTAAATAAAGCATACAGTTTTTGTATAGATGATCACGAAGTATATAGTTCATCATTCGCTGAAATGTTGAAGGTATGTTAGATAAATCAAAAGGAAGGACTTTGAACTGATATAACCCTTTGTGTGAGATGAACCCGGTTTTCTCTTTAGATTCATTATCAAGCTGCACCTGATAGTATCCACTTAACAGATCCAATGAAGAGAAATATTTTGCACCATGTAACATGTCAAGACTTTCATCAATTCGAGGGAGTGGATAAGTATCCTTCTTTGTAATGTTATTTAGCTTATCAATACATATTCTGAAAGTTCCGTCTTTCTTTGGCACCATGACTACTGGGCTGGACCAGGGATTGATACTCGGTTCAATGACATCATTTGTTAGCATTTCTTCGGTATGCTTATCCAGCAATTTCCTTTGAGATTCTGATAGACAATAAGCTCTTTATCAGATCGGCTGAGCATTGTCAGTATCAATAAAGTGTTGTATTACATGAGTTTGCCCAATTTTGTTTAAGCCTTGACCAAGAGCATCTTTTTATTTGTTAGTAAAGTCAGTAGTTGGACACATTCTTCAGCGTCCAACACGACGGCCTTAGTCTTTGCTTCTAATAAGTCCATCAATTCGGCAGGAAATTTAGCGTCGTATTCTTCAATGGCTTTAGTGGGTAACGGAATAACAACCCCAATTACTTGATTTTTACCAATAGTTATATATTTCGGTGATGAATTTACAACATGTAGCTTAACTTGGTTAGCCGTACCCTTGGTTATGGCAGGGAAAACATGGGCCCCTTGTTCTTCAAAAAGATAAGTCTCTGGTATAAAGAGGCAATCTTCATCAGTTTCTAGAGTGTTCACTATATTCAGGATAGTCTCACATTTTGGTATTGCTTTTATTTCCTTCGAGGCACACACTGTGGTCAATACCATAGGGTGTTCACAGGGGTTGTTGGGCAGCGGCTGGAATAGTATAGGTTCATCTTGTTTAATATGCGTATCGGATATCGATGTTAAATTCTCTTGTTGTCAAGTTTTCTTGTTGGAATCAACATTCTTGGGTCAGTAGTTAAGTGTACTCGTATTTAACGAAATCTCAAAAACAGACGCCATTTTGCTAGCAATCATATTACTTTGTGTTTGAAGGTGGCATAGGGTGTCACCCATACTTCTATTATGATTAAATTTATCATTGATTAGTTCTCGTATCATTAGTATGCTAAATTTTTCTCCGAATTTAACCAGATGATTTCCACAGTCTAATCTGACCTTAAATTGGCTCATAAAGTCGTATCCTAAAATTACTGAATGGGTTAAGTTTTTACCAGTTAGCTTTTCATGCTCAAATACATTGCTTCCAATATCAATTGGACATGAGATCTTCCCAAGGACATGAAGTGGAGTTCCATTAGCCGTTTTCAGAGTACCACGGTGAGGTAGTGGTTTAGCAACCTGATTTTTAATACTTTCAAAGATAGTTTCATCCAAAATACTATATTTAGCACAAGTGTCCATAGGAATAAGCAATCTAAAATCGTAAACTTTACCCCAGATTTCAAAACCAGGATCCTCATCAGGATCAGATTCAGCATGTTATGAGGAATTAGGTTATCCGAATGCAGATTATTTCTTGGGATGTTGTTTGGCGAATAGATTTGTTCATTGCAGGGCTGATTTGAAATAGAATTGTGACGAGGCAGATAAAAGTTTTGGGAGTTAGATTCCCAGTGATTTCGATTCGGAACAGGGTGACGAAAACTGTTTTGTGCTAAAAGTGGAGAAGATTGATCAAAGCAAGATCTTTGAGTATGTCCAACTCTAAAACATCTATTGCAAATAACTTGGCCATCACTGGTGCGGAGGTTACACCCAATTGGTTGAAACATTTCATTCTTGGTGGGACGGTTGCTATTTCTTCTTAAGGATTCTACTTCGGCTTATATTTCTTCGATTCGTTTAATTGCATTGGGGATTTCTTGGTGGGTAACAGCCGCAATTAGTTGTCTGGCGGGGTTGAGTAGTGCATTGAGTTTGGCTTTGAGACTAGACAGTCGATTAGGTATCAATAGTATCTTGTAGCTTCACAAAAGCTACTGCAGCTCGATAATCAACTGGCTGTTTAAGCTTAAGGGCATTCTGTAGGTGGTGTTTCAATCCTTTGATAAACAAATTCAACTTTGTTTCATCATCAATACCAAGCTGCTGACTCTAGAGTCAGCAGTATTGATTTTATCTAGCGTGTTAATATGCAAGTTCAGCATCCTGTGATAAACCAAGCAACTCCATTTTACGGTTCCAAGCCATGTTTACATTGTCATAATATTGTCAGAATTGTTCCTTGAGCTGATAAAAATTGTTCCTAATGTGAGCGGGAAGGGTTTTGTAATACACTAAAGCACTTCCTTCCAAATATAAAGGGAGCACAAGTAACTTTCTCTTGTCAGTCCATTGGTTATGCAGTGCAATGCAGCAAAAACTGGTTAACCATTCTGTAATATCTTCGATTTCAGTACCTTTAAACACCTTTGGTTGCATTTCCTGGATTGGTTTCATTGCTAAACGCTCAAGAATTTCTTCTCAAGACATATAATTTTTAATGGCGTTGTTCATTGAGTTGTGGCTGTTTTCCCATTTAAATCGATTGGTGTCCAAAAGTTCTAACAAGTCCGCATAGTCGCCGGAAGATTGATCAAGGGGGTGTACAAGGGTCTTTGGCGGTACAAGGGAACTTGTTCGATAAACAGGCAGATTTTACTAGAGCGTAATCGTTTCATAAATTCCACACACAAACATGTATTACATATTGTCAAATTAAAAGTTTATCTGTATTTACTGTATAGTTCATTGGCCCAAACAGAGATAAAATTGGCTTGTGATCCGGGCAGTGTCTCAAAATGTTACGCGGTAACTTGTATTTAAATATATATACAAACTATAAGGCTGATCTTGATATTGTTTCCTGAATATAATATTATTAAAACATATATATATAATAAAATATTAAAATATGATTGTTCATTGAGCACCACTATGCAACTCCCCTAACTCTAACTCTCTCTCTAGACCGATTATCGTAGAGTACCACTACGCAACCCCCATCTCTCTATTTTATATTTCTTGGACGCTAGACGCATCCCAGTTCGTAAAACAAGTTGTTTGATAAACATCGTTTCTTGGCATTTATGCCAAATGTTATATGCATCACTTAACTCAAGCTTTCCGCTTGGTTGGTTAGTTTACAACCTTCGTTTACAACTAGTTTACAACACAAGCACTCTACCACTACACAAATAACAATGTGCAGATAACAAATTTTTTTAGAACAAACAGTTTTATATATTAGCCTACTTTTAATTTACAGCCTTTTAAGATTTCATACTTATACAGTATTTTTCAGTTAAACAAAGTTTTGAATCTGTTTTCTATCAGTGATTTTTTAAACAAAGGTTTAAATGACTAAGCTCTATCAGTGACTTTCTATATACTATGATTTTCCATATACTTTCCATTTTTATTCCAAATATACAATATTTATTTGTAAGACTAATAAGTAACTAATTATATATAATCAATAAAAGAATTCTAAAATTGTTTACAAATGTCTAGGTTTATCAAAGTCTATAATCATCTAGGTGTATTTAGGTCTATAGTTGTCTAGTGTATTTAGGTCTCCAATCATCTTGATGTATTCAGGTCTGTACTTGTCTAGGTGTATTCAGGTCTGCAAATATATTAATTTAATGAGATCTACAAACATCTAAAATTTTCCAAATGTATTGAGATCTAAAATTGTCTTGATGTATTGGGAGGGTTGAGTATGTGTTAGGGTAAAAAAAACATGTTAGACATTTGTTATTTTGTTGTTTTTTTTGTTACATGCGTTAGTGTCTACATGAATGAAAAACTAAACCTGAGGTAATTAAAGGTTATTAAATTGAAATTTAAATTTTAACGGTATTAGTTGTTAATACTGTTAATCATTTTAAAAGAAAAAAATAAACAAATTATATATAATACAATTTGTTTATCTTTTTGATATAAAATGACTAACAGTATTACATCCCTAATTAAAATACTAATTATTATAATTAGTATTTTAATTAGGGATGGTCAAAGCGTGACTAGCAAGTCATGATACAATATTAAACCATATGCAGGTATAATAATAAAAAATTAGAAAATGTAACTGATTTTATAAAAATATAAATAATATAATTCATACAAAGATTTAGATGCATTTACATTACTGAAAAAAAAACAAATACAAAATTAAAAATTATAAAAAAATTTTCTTGTTCTTAAGCTCTTTTTATCTATTTTTTCTGTTAATTTAAATAATTCTTATAGGTAGGTTCATCAAGAAGGCTTCCTGATGAACCTACTGATGGTGAAACATGCTGTTGAAGACAACTAAAAATTAGATTAGTTTTTTTACTAATTTATTATTGCTCTGTTTTTTAAGAACATTGAGCACTCTATTTGTAGAATACACTAACATTATATATATATATTATGTACTATTAAATTCCAATAAAGCCTCTTCTCTAAACTCAAGTTAAAATATTCATTTTATATATACAATGAGACTGATGTAAGGTGTAATTTACTTTCTTTTTTATTTTCTATCATTAAACATGGTGTTATCTCATTCATTCATTATCTCTCATATTCGCTCGTTCACCTTTTTTCTTTTTTTGTCTTGCTTTTTTAATAGTCTTAATGTTATTGTTAATAATTTTAATAGTTATTGTTCTTCTTTTTATTGATTTTTTGGTCATTATCTATACTACTTTTTGTTGTTTGTTTTTTGTTGTTTATTTTTTGCTTTATTTGTTTATTTTATTAAGGTGTTACTCCAATGACTATTTTTTAACTATACAAGTGACACTGAAACTAATTTTGTAAAATTCTAAATAAATTTGTAATTTTCTTAATTTTTTGGTTAAATAAATGGATAACAAAAAAACAAAAAATGCAAAACAGCTATTTAAACATGCATTTGTTGTTTTAAAAGAGTTTTTTGCACTTGTATTTTTGTGCAATTAGTAGAACAAAAAATGATATCACTTTTAGCATTATAATGATAGCAGACAAAATATCTTTTAATAATCTTGTAATAACTGTTTAAGATAGACTTTCACACTTAAAAATAAATAAATAAAAAAGAAAAAATATAAACCCAAAAGAATAATCTAATTCATCATAAATATTAAATCTGAAAAAATTCCATAAAAAATATTTTAAAATATCATTGGTAAAGAAAAATACATTCATAATGTGAAAAACTTACCTTCATTTATATACCCTTTGTAAACACACTCCAGATACAAATGAACAAAAACAGGATATAAAACTAATGATAACTCGTGCTATGAAAATTAAAATATAAATTTAATATAATGAAAAGTAAAACATAGCAAAATTAGACAGTTATAAATCTTTTGTTGAATCTTTTTTTTTTCTTCTAAATTTTTAAACAATTGATTAATCTTTTTCCTCAACATTTAGCCCTTTTTTAGATTAAAAAACCCAAGTACTTACATTCCAAAGTATAACACATTCCTAGCACTTACATTCCTATGCATTTACATCTCCTGCTACATCCCTGCATTTACAACTTCTGCTGCTTACACTCTTAAGTGCCTAATAAATTGTAAGTTAAAAAGTAAATCATACCTTGTGAACATCAAGTGATTTTTCTACAAAGTTGAGCAACCTAAAAAAATAATTTTTAATTTTAAACTTTCAATTTAAATTTAAAAACTTTTACTAAGAAATTTTACAATCAAAAATTGTGGTATACTTTACCTGGTTATAAAACAACCTAATATTTTTATTTTTTTACCTTCTGTATGTTACATTTGTAAAACTTCATTCATAACACTTTATCCTACATAACGCATAACTCCATACACAACACATTATCCTACATAACACAAATTCATACAAAACACTTCATCCTACATAAACATAACTCCATACACAACACTTTATCCTACATAACACATAACTTCATACACAACACTTTCAAAAAATTTATTTTATACCCACTATATGCTACACTTGTCAGAACTTTATACAAAAATCATTGTTTATTTTATTTCATTGCCTAACAAATACTTTATACTTATTGTCTAACAATTTACTAATACTTATTGGCTAACAATTTACTTTAATAAATTTTTTTCTTCTTTTCTTTCAATTAAGTACTATTAGAATACTTCTGAAGACCTATAAAATGACTAAAAATCTAAAAACTGAAATTTATAACTCACCCTTCATAATATTCCTCATAACGAAGTGGATCTGCTTCACTAAAAAAATTAAAATTACAATCTTTATAAGAAAATGTTTCATTGAAAAAATATAAAAATTACACTTTGACATTTTGTGGCAATAGTTTATTTTTAAAAACGCTTTTTATCATAAAAATTATGAACTTCAAATTTTTTTAAATGACTCTCATTAATACTTTTATTAACATATTTTTTGGAGATAAAAACATTAACTGATCTATGGGACCCAGCAAAGAGTGATGCAAGGTAACCTTTTTTAAAAGGCAAATAAAATCAATTATGTTTTTATAAACTTAGATTAGAATGTACCTTAGATTTTATAATCCTAGATTATAACTCTAGGTAGATTTAAAAAAGCCATGAAAAAACTATAAAAAAACAATATTATAATAAAAATTGCTATCCAAGTACTTATTTCTTCTTAGAATATGTCTTTGAAAAAAATGTCATTGAAAAAAAAACTTTTGAATAAAGGTAATTGATTTGGAGATTACCGTTGAGTGGGGTTACTTTGATAGGTTTTTGTGATTTTAAAAAAAAATTAAATTCATTAAAAAATTCAATTTATTAAAATTTAAGATTAAATTTTAATAAATTACTGCCGTTTGAATATACCAAATGATCTCTGCTTAACAGGAAAAAATACTTTTCCAAAATATCAGAGTCTTATATATTTTTTAAAAGTCCAAACAGTTATAAATGTAACCCTGCATGTCGGGGTTACTTTGATAGTCCTTGTCAGCATGATTGATTTTGCGCCAGCGTCATCTGAAAGATTAGTCTCATCATAGTTATAAATGTTACAGGGTTCAACGCTTTCTAATGTCTTTTATAATTCATCAAAGTAAGCATTCACAGTTTGTCCACAAACCTCTAAAGATGATCCATGTTAATTCATCAACAGACATTTTCCAATCACAAAGAATGTTTATTGTCTTCAAAAGGCGATTCTCGCAATCAAAAGAGAGTACAGCTGGATGTCCGACTTGTTTTCTATGTTTACCTTTCATTCTGTTGTGCAATGTCCCATATGGAATTTTAGACGTTTTGGATGCTTTCAGAGAACTCATAGTACCCTTCCGGCAACATTGAAGGGCTGCTGACAACTGATTTTCTGAATGTGAACGATAAGCACGACTCCTGTCCTTCCTCTTGTAGGTCCACATATTATGGATAGGTAGGTATGTACCTATAGGTGTATATTTATTGTTGTTTAGAAAACATTTTTTATACTTTCATACACTTTTTTATAAACTTTTTTCATTTTCAACAACTTTAATATGTTTTTTACCTTTCAAATCGGTTTTATGAAATCTTAGTAAACTTTTGATTAGTGTTTATTTATTTTAAACCAAAGACAGTGAAAATAGAAAAGATAATCTTATATATTATTGCAGAACTTTATCCTTTTAGTAGTAGTAGTAGTAGTAGTAGTAGTAGTAGTAGTAGTAGTAGTAGTAGTAGTAGTAGTAGTAGTAGTAGTAGTAGTAGTAGTAGTAGTAGTAGTAGTAGTAGTGTTAGTGGTCATTCGAGCGTGTTTGACATTTTTGGCAAGAAAGAGTTGCAGCACTTTGTTTTATATGAAAACGTGAATGAACGTGTATGCAAATATCTAATGTACTTAAACTTTAAATTAAGTAACGCTAAAACATACTGAAACATTTATCAAGTTTTACAGCTTGATTTTCACTTGAAAATTGCATTGCGTCAAGCTCTCCTTAATTTTGATCTATAATATTTGTTTTCATTAAAAAATCATTATATAGTATAAAAAAATTTTGTTTAACAATGTGCCAGCGTGGCAGAGTGGATAGCGCGCCAAGCTTTTGAACAAGGAAGCTGTGGTTTTACTACTGGCAACTTTTTTTTTTTAATTTTTTCAATAATTTTAAAATACAAAATAATTTTGAAGTTTTATAGATTGTATACAAACATATGTAACGATATTATACACTTTAATAAACGAAAAGATTTTAAAAAAGCTAAAATTTCTAAAAACATCAAAACACCGGGAGAAAAAATTTGTTGCGTATGATTGTGATGTCATGATTGAGATACTTATGTTATTAATGTGCTCAGGCAATTAGTTCTAATAAGCTGCAGATGAAAAATTGTCGGAAACTTAATAAGACAGTCCTGCTACTCCAGAAGGTGTTGCTGTGGAGGCAAAAAAAAAGTCCGTAGCTAGAAAAAAATGTAAAACTTTCTTTTGACAACTAAAAGTTTTTTTGCTACATTAATTTTTTTACTATAAATATATGCTGCAGCCATTTTTCAAAACGCTTTAATATGCTTATTACGTATTTTGAAAAAAAAAACAATTAAAAAATTATTATGAGGAGAAACTCTTTGTAAAACGTTTTTTGAAACAAATAATTTTTATGAACTTTTTCAAAACTCTATAAAATATGTATTCAATAATGTTTGTAGACATCTAAACTTTTTTGTAAAAAAGTCAAAATTGATTTTTTTTACCTTAAGGCGTTTTGAAAAACGGCAGCAGTATGGGTGATACAACAAATATGTTGAAATGAGATAATTTAATGCAAAATTTAAAAGCTCTTAACAAAAGCCACTAAACCAAAAAAATTAAAGGTAATTGCAGTTCAGTGCACTTAAAAATTTTAATATAGTGTATTGGTGCAAAGAAACATTATATCAATCATTTTTTAATTTTAATATAAACTAATTTTCTTCGTTATATAAGTGGATTTTTTACATTTTATAAACAATATATATAAACAAATAACAGATTTGTATATATATATATATATATATATATATATATATATATATATATATATATATATATATATATATATATATATATATATATATATATATATATATATATATATATATATATATATATATATATATATATATATATATATATATAGTGTTATTTGTTTATATATATTGTTTATAAAATGTAAAAAATCCACTTATACAACGTTTTATTCAGGATCGTATGTAATATAAGTAAACTTTTCTAATAAGTCTTTTTTGCTCAAGCTGTTTTGTTTTGATTTTTTGTAGGTATGTTATTATATTTTAAAAAATTGACAAGATTGAAAAAAAATAAAACATATTGTCTCATCTTAGTGGAAAATTTGAAACTTCAATTTTAGATTTGCCACTCTCAATAATTTCTGATTGCTAAAATTACATCATCTTAGAACTTTAAAAATGATAGTCAAGGGTTTTTTGTAAATCGTTGAAGCCACCATTTTTTTGCAAACTAGAAATAAGATTTTACTTAAATTTTTTAAAAAAACTCCTTCCATTAAAGATATATGCAATATATTTTTATGGGATATATTCTAATAAAGACAAAAGCTATTTATTTATTACTATTGTAATAAATACAATCTCTTATCCGTGAAATGATATATCTGTACCAGTTTTATATATTTTTATGCAACTTTATGCAACATAATTAAAATTAATCAAAAAATGTAAGATAAAGGCAAAAGGAAAATTAACGCATAAAGGTTTATTTTGCCACAAACCGACATCAATGCGCAAAAATTTTTTGGCTTAACTTTTAGATTTTTATTATTATTATTTTATTATTATTATTTTAGATTAACATTATTCTTTAGTTTTTAATCGTAATCATAAGAATGAACTTTTTTTTATGACTATGTTTTAATGGTCTAAGAACTTCTTAGCTCTATTTGAATAGTGTACAAATTTAACAGTACTAATTTAATCTTAAATAACAAATTACAACTTGGCTATATAATATATTTTTATAACCTATAATATATAATAATTTATAATATATAATAATTTATAATATATAATAATATATAATAATTTATAATATATAATAATTTATAATATAAAATAACTTTAAAGCATTTAAAACATTTAAAACTCATCTTAGCTCATTCTTAAACAAAATTTATTAATATTTAAAATTAATATTATTAATATTTAAAATTAATATTATTAATATTTAAAATTAATATTATTAATATTTAAAATTAATATTATTAATATTTAAAATTAATATTATTAATATTTAATTCTCTAATAAAAAGGTGTTGTTTTAGAAATTTATTTATTACCATTCTAAATTTTAAAATGGTAATAAGTAAATGAAATTTTAAAATAATACCTTTTTAAAATATTTTTAAAATAATTTTATAAACTTTATAATCGTAATAAAATAAATGAAAATCTAAAGTAACGTTATAATTACGTCTAACCTGAATTTGATGTCATAAAATTCTCTTTATTTTTTAATTTGTAAAAGACATTACCTTTTTAAAATTTCTGCAACAATATTAATTACCGAAAAACAAGGTAACAACTATTATGTTTTAAAATTATTTATGTAAAATAGATGTTAATTCAGATAATACAAATACATGATAAAAATATTTATTTTTTATGCCATAATTAAAAAAATGATATTATAATATTAACTACACTGAGTTAGAACTAACTTACCACCTAAGTAAAAGATTGTCAGAGGTAAAAATTTTCAAGAAATTTTTGATGTAAATATTACTGACCCGCTTTAACTTTACCAAATATAAAATAAATTATGACATTATTGGCTTTTCAAAAACCAAGTTGCTTTTTCTATAAATACTCATAATATTAAATATGTTCAGCCATCAGTTGTGTAAACAAGCGTGGAAAGAATGTTGGAAATAATATCTTTATAAGTATATATAAGATATAAGTTAATTTAAACGTACAAATGCCTATAAGTGTAAACGTCTTTAGCATATATTGAGTTTGCAGGCATTATATGGAATAATTACGTATAATATATCTATAAAATGAAAAAAACTTTAAAATTTTATTCTAAATTTTAAAAATCTTTTTTGCAATATTATTATTTTTTTGCTATAAATATATAAGCAAGATTTAAAAAAATTTCAAAACTTAATACACTGAGTAGAGGTCTTAAATCCCCCAAAACAAAACTGATGACAACGTACTCAACCATTGAGCTATCAATGAAATACATTTAGCAGAAAAACAAACCTAATTATAACTCTCTTATAAGCTCTCAAAATGCAGAAAAGGTGCGCATGTTAATTTTTTTGCTCTTAAAGGTTTTTTTTAGAACAAAATTACTTTACTAAAAATTATTGAAGTAAATAAGGAATAGGTATAGAAATAATCGGTGCGGAATAGATGTGTATAGAAATGGTAGGTTTGGTAAAGATCCTTATTTTACTAATCCGAAAAGCTAGGATATATAAAGAAAAAGTATAAAAAAGTTCAGTTTGGAATAGACTTACAAAGACCTGTATTTTTACGGGTCCAATCTCATCTAGTAAAATATTATTATAAAGATATTTTAAAGATAATATACTGAGAAAGTATTTCCAAAAAAATTATTAAAAATACCCCAGGTATCAAAGTAACCCTACTCAACAGTAAATTCTTCTTTTTTTGTTTCGAGATAAAATAGAGTTTGGAAGTTACAGAGTAGAAAAAGACTAGAAGCTAGTCGAAAAAGAGTTTAGAACCTATAAAGTTGATAAAGAGTTGCAACAATTAAACAAAAACAAAACAAAAAAATGGAAAGCCTTTCCAGTGGGCCTTTCCAGTAGACCTTAGGTATATAAGTACTTTTAAAAAACAACAACTCTGGTTTAGTGTTAATGTGACAGTCCTTGTACATTATAAAACGTGACATATTATAATATTATTTCAAAAGTTTGACTGAGAGAAAAATCAATTTTTCAAATATCTTTGAAAAATTGTTAATCTTTGATAGATTTTCAAAGTTTAAAATCTCATAATCTTATTTTCAGAACATAAAGCTTTTTTTGTTTTATTTTTGTTTTTAACACAAAAGAGATTAATTTATTCTTAATCTTGAGTTTTTTCAATACAACTATTATCCTTATAAGAGCACTATCAACTTCTTTCACCAGAGACTTTTTTCTAAGTAACTTTGTTTAAATTGCCATAACCTGTATAATCTTCCTGACAAAAATAAACTTAATTTCTATTTTATGACTTACACCAACCATTTCCATCAAGACTTTTACCAAGGCTGATGCAATACAAATAGTAGTTTTGCCACCAACATATTTATTTCACAAATTTTTAGTTTGTTAAACATTGAATATTAGAATGAAAGAATAATTTTCTTTACAAAAGAAATTAGTAGACTCTATTAACTTATTGGCTTTAAAAAAACAAGATTGAATTCAGACTGACTGATCTAAAAGGGTCAAATTTGCTGACAAAAAATTCATTGATGATGGGGGTAGGGGGTAGGAGTAGGGGAGTGTCACACTCCTTTTTGCAATACTGTTTATCTTATCCAAGAAGTTCTAATGGGCTTATTGCAGAGCACCACAGATGAGCATCTAACTAGGAAATTTACATTTGGCACAAAATATGCTAAGAGATAGATTTGAACCCTGGATATCTAAATTAATAAATTTTGATACCTAAATTAATATAAATTTTTCTAGGGTAATTTTGAAAAATGGGTAAGGGATTATTAGGGTTAATGAATACATTTTATCATTTCAGGTGTAAACAAAATTTTCTAGAGTCTGCATTAGCAGTTTTTGAAAAGCAACCTAAAGGGAGGATTTAAGAAGTTTGTTTCCAACTGGTATTTAACAAAATAAATAAACTACACTTTATTAATTTTTACAATTATCTTTTTTTTTTTTTTTTTTTATTCACCTCCTCAAGGCCGAGAAGGCCACTACAGAGGAGGAGGCTACTTATTAGTGGTTAATAACCCTCTCTCAACTCTATAGCTCCGAAACACGAACCTTGACGAACAAGGTCGCTAAGCGGAGAAACAAGTTGAGCGCGGTACTACCAGGGACGTGGTGGGGATCGAACTCGGAACCTATCGCTTATGAAGCGAGCTCTTTACCACTACACCACTACCACATACGAATCTGAATCGCATACACATCTGAATCTATTATGTAAGTTTCAAAAGTAAAATACTAACAAATTATAATAAAAATAAAAAAAATCAAGAACTTGATATGCTGAATAAACAGAGTGGCCGCAAAAAAATATCATTAGAAAAAAAAAGACAGAGGATTTTAAAGGAGATTTTGTATCTAATTTACAGGATTTTTTTTATTCCATATGTTTAACATCCATGTTTCTACACTTATAGGGTTTGGAAAGGGGTCAATAATGTCATTTTTTATGTTAAATGGATTTGCTAAAGCAGTTTTTTACAACCTGGTGCACTTTTAGGCGTTAACCAGTTTTGCAGACCAGGAATGGGTATTTTAAACAATATACTACTACCAAGAAATAAGAAAACAAAATGGGAGTTAAGAAGGAGATTTAATCAAATTTTTAACTTTTTAGAGAATAATAGATGATTTTAGAGTAGGTTTTTGAAAAAAGAGGACTTTAGAGGAGCTGTGGCCACCCTGACAAACTGTAAACTTAAATTGTTTAAAAAGATTTAATCAATAATTTTTTGATAAAAATATAGATCAAAAATTAAAGAAAAATCCTTTATAAAATATATTAAACAATTTAAACATATAACCACTGTGTAAAATAATTGAAATTTTTTTTTCTTTGTCAATATATATAAAGGCTAGGATCAAAATTAAACTGGATCTGAATTTAAAATATCAACAAGCTGCATCCTACAAGGATTTTTCCTGGCAAAACAATCAATCACTTTACTTACATCAATCTTAAGAACTTAATGAATGAATTCCAATTAAAGTGAATATATTAGGAAAGGTAAGTTTATCAATGAGAGAAAGGAGTTTCAATAGAGTCTTTCGAAGAGTATCTTTAAAATTACGCTAGTTGTCTTCCATGATATAGCGAGGTTTAGGAAGATAATCCTTGTACTCATTTAAAAAATAAATAAAGTTTTCTTCCTATTCAACATTTAAAATGTTAGTGGACATTGAAAAGAATCCATTATAAACAGCAATGTTTCTATTAGAGAATGACAACTAAATCTGAAATGACAAATGATCAAGAAAAGGAATCGTAATAAGTTTCTTGTAGTTAATTGATTCACTAGGAGAATTATTTCAATTAAGTTGTTTTCCTATTATACGAGACTTGTGCTCATAAACACTAACAGTAGCTGCCAATACTACTGCCTCACTATACTAAACACTATGAATGTGTTCAATGTCTGATCTAAGTCGCTGTAAGGCAACATGTAACAGAGTTACTTTATTATATGAGGCTAAAACTTCAAAGTTTGGCAATTGAAATTGTTTTGTAATTGGTCTTGTTATCTCTAAAGAGCGAGACACAACTACTAAAATAACAATAAACTGAAAAGAACTAGTGGTAAAGAAATAACTCACATCTGAATCATAATTCCAAGATTTTTCTTCATTATTTATCATTATCTCAAAGTAAAGAAATAACTATTTGCATCACACACTGAATCATAATTCCAAGATTTTTCTTCATTATTTATCATTATCTCAAAGCATTTGAGGATAGCAGGAAGTACCTCTATAAACACATCTAGACCATCAATACTGACAATCCATCTTGTACAAAATACATCTATGAGACAAGAATAACGAGCTACTGGAAACATTTTTTTTTTTTTTCAGAATATTAAAATGCTTTGGACTAAAGTTAAAGAACTGAGATACAATACATTCATATCATATTGCTGACTACTTGTAATTTACAGGCATCTACAACACAAAGATTGAAAATATGAGATCCACAGTGTATATCCAGTGATTTTGGATAAATAGTTTTTATTCTTATTGCAGCACCAGAATATTTCCCTGTCATATTGCCAGCACCGTCATAACCTTGACCAACACAAAATTTCATTTCTAATCCTAACTGTTTAACAGTGTTTAAAATTTGGTTTGCCATAGCTTTTCCAGACAAGCCTAAATCACATGCAATAAAGCCAAAAAATAATTCACAAATATCACAATTATTATTTACAAAATGCAACACAAGTGACATTTGCTCCACATTGCTAACATCAGATGCTCCACCAGCTAATATTGAAAAAAATTTAGCTTTTTTAATTTCAGATATTAATTTAGAAACTATAATATCATTATAAATATTTATCAACTCATTTTGAGTAGTTTTAGACCGATATTTATCATTTTTAGGAACAGTAACATTTTGCCCATCCATCAAATTGTTTTCTGTGCAAGTAGATATTATTTTCAAAATTGCTTGAAGATTGCCTGAGTTATTACTTTTATTTTCATAGTAAAAAGAATCATCTCGGTGTTGATAGAACTATTGGTTTTAACATTTTTCTATTTTTCCTGACTTGTTCACCGATTACTGTGTTGAGATTTAAATTAATAAAATTTATCTTTTGTTCCATACATTGACAAAAATGAGTAGCTTTAAGAGTTCAGCGAGGTGAATTGGTGAGTTTTCAGCATGTTTATAAAAATTTTTAATGGCTTTTGAATACGTCACAAATGGAGATTTATAAAGCTGATCAAATTTGCTTGCATTACAACTTTTTATTCTTCAGATTCAAAAATAACACAATTAACACAAAAAAAATTTTCTGAATGCCAAGAGAACAAAGAGAGCCAAGAGAATTAAAAAGAGCGGATTACAAATGAAAACTGGAATTTTGTTTATGAACATTTTTAAGTAAATCACATTTTTCTTCATGACTCAATTTAATAATTCCATAAGTTGCATAGAGTCCAACATTATATTTGTTTGTAAAAGGTAGTTTACAATAATTTCCAAAAACAGAAGAATTACTTTCCAAGTTTACCTTTTTTGGTGGCTTGCTAGATATTGAAGAATACTTGCAGCGACAGATAGTGTAGTAGAACTTTTAAATTTAAGCTGCGAAGATACTGAACAAACTTTTTTTCTGCAGGAAAAGGTGAGTTAAATATATTTATTTAAATAAAAAAACTTTTGTATCATTTTCATAAGGATAATATGACTCAATTTGCATTCCAATAACACTTGAGAGAGAGCACATAGTAAGAAATGAAGAATAAGAATAGTTTGTAGCAATATTGATACACTCTGATACGACTCTTGGTCTCTGTTATTTTTACAATAGGAATCATATTCTGTTGTTTTACACTAAGCAGTTTCCATTTGGGGTAGTTCTAATAATTTTCAAAAAATTAACATAAATGATTAAACAAAAAATCTGATTACTATAATCTTGATACTTATTAACTTTAAAAAAAAACATCCTAAAAGTTTCTTATAATTTCTAATGCTTTAGTACAAAAAGTTATACAGAATGAACCTTGACAACTAAGGCTACTGCACAGAGAAACACATTGAGCGCGGTACTACCAGGGACTTGGTAGGGATCAAACTCGGTACCTCTCGCTTATGATGCAAGCGCTCTACCACTACACCACGACTGCATTACATTTACAATGTGCTGTGTGTTTAGACTTTGTCTGATTGGAAGAGGGTTGTTATTTATCAATATAGGTATACCAACATTATTGAAATATTTTTTGCTATAAATAAATGAGTTTTGTTGTCTAACAAAAATTGCATATTTTAAGTCCAGAATTAAAATCCACAAGCTACAGCAAGCCTTAGGCCTTTACAGTATAGAGATCAGATTAAAAATATGCTGCTTGGTCTAAGCAATCAAAAAGTGAAAATTTTTAGTCAAGACAAGAGTATAAAGTTGAGTCGTCAACAAATAAAGCCACTTTAGATGTTAAATTTTCATGAACATTGACATTGTAGAAAAGAAACAATACAGAAGCAAAGATTTAAGGGTACCACAAGATACCTTGTGGTATCCTTAAAGTTACTTGAAATAAAGAAGTGTGTAGGCCTTCAAGAATAACTTTATTACTGCAGTTAGTAAGAAATAATTTAATAATCTCAAAACCTTTATATAAAGAAACTAATAACAGAGTGAAGAATAATAGAAGGATAGTTGGAGAGGTCAAAGTGTTTTCTAGAGTTTTGAAAAATTGGAACCACTTATTAAGCACTTTTTTAAAAATTAAATATTATTAAATATTATATAATTTATAAAATTAAATGTTAGACTTACTTTAGTTAATGATGTTGTTAAAGACTAACTAAAAGTCTCTAGAACCTTACATCTGATATAAGATACAAGATTAAGTAAACTGAGAATAACAGATGTTAACATCAGATGGGACCTTTTTACATTGGCTTCTTGGAATAATAAAAGGACATTTCTTCTTAAGAGGGATGTTCTTGTAAAAAAGATTTAAAAAATGATTAATAAAGCAACTGCTCCAGATGGTGAAAAATGTGGAGTAGAATGAGGTTTGACTTGAAGAGTGGGAATAAAAGTGTCCAAACTTTTAGTCCAGAAGGAATAAAAGCTTCTGAGATGCGCTTTATGCATACATATTATGAATATGAACATACAGTTTTTTTTTTTTTTTTTAAACATCTTTGCTTCCAACAAGGCTGCAAGCAGCCACTAATTAAAGTTGGAAGTTACTGAAAGAAAAAAGATGAAGATTATAGAGCCAGATAACGATTGACGGATGACTTAAAGGATTGCAAATTATAGGAACCAGGAAAGCAAGATGAAGGAAGCAAATTCCAAAGAGCTGATGTTCGAGGAAAAAAACTAGACGAATAAGCATTTTTGGAGCACTTAGGAACAGTAACAGAAAAAGGATGACACTTAATTGAATGACGAGTAACACGAGAATGAATTTTAGTAGATGGCACAAGAGACGCTAGCTCTTTAGAGCAGTGTCCATTATAGTATTTGTGGAAAAGAGAAAGTGAAGCAACATTACAACGATGTGATAATGGTTGGAGGTTTGCTGCAAGAGCAGGTCCAACTATGTTTACAACGCGTTTTTGCACCTTGTCTAAAAGAGAAAGGGCATCATTAGAAGAACCGCCCCAGATATAGCAACAGTATTCCATACAAGGCCGGATTTGAGATTTATAGAGATATAGAATAGAATCCAAAGTAAGAAAGTGACGAGCTCGATAAACAGATGCAACCTTAGCAGATGCTAATTTTGTAACTGATTTGGTATATGGTTTCCAAGAAAGATCGGAAGTAAGAGTTAATCCTAGAAGATAAAGAGTAGATGACTCATCGAGTACATCACCGTTCATAAATATAGGAAGATCTAAATTAATGCGATAACGATTGGCTGAAAAAAATTGAGTTTTATCTGAATTAAAGTTCACTAGCCACTGTGAGCCCCATGCTGTAGTAGAAGTGAGATCCTTTTCAAGCTCAAATGCCCCCTCCAAGCAATCAGAGATTGTTGGCTTCTTATCACAACAAGAAAAAATGATAGTATCATCAGCAAACAATGCCACCTTAGATGTGAGAATATCTGGAAGATTGTTAATGTAAATTAAAAAGAGTATAGGGCCAAGGATAGAACCTTGAGGAACCCCTGAAGTTACAGAATAAGAAGAAGAGTGTTGTCCATCGAGGACAACTTTTATGCTACGATTGGAAAGGAAGGATTCAATAATCTTAAAGATGTTGCCAGATACACCATAAGAAGAAAGCTTATGGAGAAGACCAGCATGCCAAACTTTATCAAAAGCTTTTGAAATGTCAAGAGCGATCGCCTTAACCTCTCCACCTTTATCTAATGCATGATAAAACCTATTAGTTATTACTGTTAGCAAATCAGCTGTAGAACGGGAAGATCGAAATCCATATTGATGGTCAGAAAGTAAGTTACTAGATTCAAGATGAGAAATTAGGTGTTTGTTAATTAAAGATTCAAAAACCTTGCTTATGATATGAAGAAGACTTATAGGACAGTGGTTAGACGAATCAGATCGCTCTCCAGAATTTTTGAAGATAGGGATAACAGATGCCACTTTCCAGCAGGCTGGAAAACAAGACTCTGAAAAGTTAAATAGTTTTGAGAGTATAGACGACAGCTCCGGAGAACACTTCTGCAAGACACAAGCTGTAGAAGAGTCTAGGCAGGAAATCACTTTAGATACAGAAGCTGGAGTGATATGAATGTTAAGCAATGGATCAACCTGTTTGTTGGCAATATCAGGTAGAACGCAACTAGTGGAATCAAGAGATGATATTGATGAAAAGTTTTTAGCAAACAATTCAGCTTTGTCTTTAGGTGAGGTGACAAAGTCTGAACCATACATAGAGGTGGAATTATAGATTTACCCTTATTATTGATATTATTAAAGATTCTCCAGAAGTCATGAGAGCCTAATTTTTGAGATGAAATGTGAGATTTCATGACCTGAGAATAGCGGGTTTTGGTGTTAGACAAAACCTTTTTACAATTGTTTCTAGCAGTAATAAACAGACGTCTGTTTTCCAGAGAATTGTTTTGCTGATAAATATGGACGTAATGGTTTCGATTGGCAATCGCAGCAGCGCAGTGTGAGGAAAACCATGGAGGAGAGTGAGGCTTGACCTGGAATCTTCGAGAGGGAACAAAAGATTCAATTCCAGCCTGAATCCACAAAGTTATGTAAAAAGCACATTTGTTGACAGGAAGACAAAAGATTTCTACCCATGGCCATCATGAAGAAAATCATGGAAAGAATCCCAGTCAGTTTTACTGTAGTTGTAAGAGGTTCGATAATAGGGGGATTCAGGTGATGAAGAAGAATATTTGTTATTTATTTAGATGCTGGTATACAATATCTTTTTATATTTATATAAACTTTAGTATTTATATGGTGTAGTATTTTCCAAAAGAAAAGATGATAATTATGATGATGATGATGATGATGATGATGATGATGATGATGATATTGATGATGATGATGATGATGATGATGATGATGATGATATTGATGATGATGATGATGATGATGATGATGATGATGATGATGATGATGATGATGATGATCATGATGATATTGATGATGATGATGATGATGATGATGATGATGATGATGATGATGATGATGATGATGATGATGATGATGATGATGATGATATTAATGATGATGATGATGATGATGATGATGATGATGATGATGATGATGATGATGATGATGATGATGATGATGATGATGATGATGATGATGGTGATGGTGATGGTGATGGTGATGATGGTGATCATGTTGATGATAATCATGTTTATATGTGCATTTATATACAAAATATAACATGAATTTTGAATAAAAAAAATACTTTAGGATATATAAATTTTTATGCAGCCTTGGTCACAAAACCAGCCCAGACTATATTTTATCAAACCCGGCCCTGGACAAATATCAACTCCGGTCGTTTACTAACATTTTTGAAAATCGTTTCCTACTCAAAATCTCTGAGATAAGGGAAACTGAATATGTTAAACTTTGCACATTTTATAAAATACACTTATTTTAGCACCTTTATTAAAAGAAAACTTTTCTCTTATACTATTATGAATCTTTTTTATAATATTAAACAATAACAATTCCTTATAAGCTTGAACCATATTTTATCTAAAAGGCAGGAAAAGTAGAGAGAGGGTTGTAACCACAATAAAGAAGCCTCCTCAACTGCAGTGGTTCTCTTGGCTATGGGGAGGAGAATAACATTAGAAAAAAAAAATTATATAATTATGCTCCAAAAAGCATTCATATTTTTTATAGTATATATAATATTTAGACATCTTATGGACATTATTTCCAAATCATTCCATTAAGGGACTCATTTTTGCTTTTTGTATTACCATGAAGACATTTTTTAAACAAACTGTCACTACTTAAACTTTAATATACTGACTTTATTACCTATTTACTTATTATTATTATTTAACCTATTGTTGTATTTATTCAACAAAAAAAAACCGATTATGAATGAATTATGGTTGTACATAGCTATATTTTTTATTTTATTTACCTAATATTTACATTTCAGAAATGGCTTTAAATATTTACATCACCTTTCAGGAGTGGCTTTTGAAATTCAGTAGCTTTTTTTAACTGGTAACCAGTAATACCTGTCAATTTTGTCAAAGACTATTAAGTTAACTATAACAAAACTCTAGTCATTTTGTTGTTGTTTATTTTAAATATGACTATAATAAAAAAATAAAAAAAATACATAAAACCTATTAGATTAGCTATAACAAATCTCTACTTTTATTGCTGATTAAAAAAAAAGACATGAAAACCTATTAAGTGAATAACATATATTGAAAATTTCCCTGATTTCTTTCTAATTTTTAAAAAATCAACTTAACTTCCCTGATTTTTTTGCTGTTATCTGAATTCCCTGACTTTTCATTATTTTCCTGATCTTGGAACTACATATTTTTTTAGCCCCAAGAAGTAAGGTTAACAAAATATGTAAACAGTTTTTCTTTATAATTTTTTCATTCTAAAGTTTTTTTTAACTAAATATATTTTACCTTTCATACTCAGAAAGAACATTTGATAAATCAGGTTCATTTAAACTATCACTGTTTACTTGAGATAGAACTGAGTCTAGGCCAGCTTCTTTTCTAAGAGCTTCTTCAGCTTCCTAAAAATAATTTTTTGTATTTTAAAAAAAAATGTAAATTCAATCTATATTATATTTTTATAACATTAATTTATTAAGTTGAAACAAGTTTGTATAACATTTTATATACAATAGATGGCTCATTCCCTCTATTCAATTAGACAATGCACTTTACCACTCCACAGTAGTAAAATATAAATAAAATTATTTGGGTTAAAGCTTAATTTTCAAAAATTGATTTACTTTTTCGAAAAAACAATACAAGTAATAAAAATTGTAATTTAAAGTCATGTTACCTTGTTAAAATTATTTTTTAATCAACAATTCAAAAAAGAAAAAAAATATAAACAAATAAAAGCAAAACTATTAAAATATCAAAAATACCTTCAAATTTTTCTTGCGTAAAAATTGAAGAACAGCTAACAAAGAATGTTTTTCATTCAATGATGTCATTATACCAGAATAAACCGTATCCAAAAATTGAATCAATTCCCAAGCTTTAGGTGTTGCTGCTTATATAAAAAAAATATTTTTAAACTAAACGTAAAATAATAAACTAAACAAAAAATTATGTAAACATCCTCAAAATAATTTTTTCAAAATATATTTGATTTGAATAGATTTAATTTGTATATAAAAGAAATTGAACCAATAACAAAAAGATTACTTCCAGTGTTTATAAGTGTAAAAGATAAAACTTAACTTATTTTGTCACATAAAAACAAAAAAAAGTTTTTATATCAAAATAGTTATTTTTAATGCTAGTAATTATAAATCTTCAACTTATTTATTTAAAAATACATAATGCATGCATGCATGCATGCATACATACATACATACATGCATACATACATACATACATACATACATACATACATACATACATACATACATACATACATACATACATACATACATACATACATACATACATACATACATACTGTATTTATATGTAATAAATGTATGTATGTATTACATACATACATTTATTACATACAAATACAGTATGTATGTAAACTATTATATCAATTTGTGATTATTATTTGTGAGCATAATTTATTAATACAATTATGGTTTTTGTTGATCTATATATTTATAATTTTTAAATATGTATTAATATAAAGTACATCAAAGTTACACTTTGTTTATGATAATCTTAAACTATGCAGTTAATTATTTATTTATTTTGAATTTAATGTTCCTTTTTAATGGTTTTTTTTTAAAATGCATTTCTGCCCTAATATACGATAACTTTTTAAATTTAATGATTTATAACATTTTATTACTAAAAAATTGTTGTCCTAATATAAATATTTATTTGTTATTTAAAAGATTATATTTTTATATCATAAATATACTGTAAAATTGTTGTATTATAAAGTTTTTATGTTTGATTATTAAATTTAATTTAATTTAATAGAAATCATTTCAATTGAACTTTTAATAAGTTTTAATTATTACAATTAAAACTTATTAAAAATTCAATTGAAATGACTTTAATTAAATAAATCAAACTTAATAACCAACTATAAAAACTCTTTACTTAATTTTTTTTATCTGTTTTCAAACAAAAATATTTTTTTGAATAAAATTAACAAAATCCATTCTATTCATTTCATATGTTAAACATTTCATGAAAATTTCATAGAAAAGTTGATACGGTTAAAAAAACTGAGAAAAACACAATTTAAGTCAAAACTTAAAAGACAGAATAATTTTATATATAAACATGTAAAAAAGTAACATAATTTTATATTCAAACATGTAAAAAAAAAGTACAGATAAGTCTCCCGTTTTTCAATTATATTGTCTTTTTTCAACTTCTAAGCATGTAATATTTGCCGCCTTAACTTTTTATTAAGGTTTATTCTAATTTCTGCTTATTCTTTCTGCTTTTCTTGTTGTTTCATTATTTACTAGATTCTTTTATTAATTATTTACATTCTGTAATCATAAGAAACCCTGGTTTAAATTTTAGGAGGCGTTAGTTACACAACAACTTTTACTATATCTGGAAATGACTTCAAGATCCACAGATAATAGGGATAATAGGAATAGGTCCGTTTAGCGACGAATATCTTCGTTTATGCCATGTATCATCGCAAGATACATAAATATCGGTTAGTGTAAAAGTTGTTTTTTGGAATTTATAAGCATCATTTATGATTATATGCTCCGGTACGGTTTTAACTGCTCTAGCAATTATTTCTATCAGTTTTTAAAAATTGCTTTTTGGCATAAAACTTGCTAAATTCTCAAATATATAGAACTTTTATGTCTGTTTATCCGTGGCCCTATAATCGCATGCAATAAATTATTCCCTTATTGATACCCATAAATTATTCGCTTTGCATTTATTTGTTGATATCAAATCCTTTTTTTCTTCTAGTCATAGTTAGAACTGATAGATACCAATCTCTTTTTTGACACTTAAGATATAACAAGGAAGATAAACAATGCCGCTGAGTTTATTTCTTACTTAATGAGAGTGTGGATAACTACAGTTTGGACTCAGAAAGAGACTGAAAACACATTTAGTTTATCTCTTACTTAATGAGAGTGTGGATAACTACAGTTTGGACTCAGAAAGAGACTGAAAACACATTTAGTTTATCTCTTACTTAATGAGAGTGTGGATAACTACAGTTTGGACTCAGAAAAAGACTGAAAACACATTTAGTTTATCTCTTACTTAATGAGAGTGTGGATAACTACAGAAAGAGACTGAAAACACATTTAGTTTATCTCTTACTTAATGAGAGTGTGGATAACTACAGTTTGGACTCAGAAAAAGACTGAAAACACATTTAGTTTATCTCTTACTTAATGAGAGTGTGGATAACTACAGTTTGGACTCAGAAAAAGACTGAAAACAGGCACTAAAGCAGCAACATTGTTAATACAATAAACCGGGTTTCAAAACAAGTGCGAACTAGCGCAAGTGGTAATTTCCATTAGTGCGAACTGGCTTAAGGGCAAAGAAGCTGCAAAACCTGGCATTAGTATCCCAAAAGAATTTGCAAACATTGGCATAGGCATAGGTGAATTGTCAAAAGTGCGATCTGGCATATGTGCGCTAAATGAAACTGCAAACATTGACATAAGTGCGAAGCATAAATTGGCATATATGGGGCATATGTGCGTCAAAAAAAACTTGCAAATGTTTGCATAATTGAGACAAAAGAATTTGAAAACAGTGGCACAGGGTTCGCACTTATGTCAATTTGCACTTATGCCAGTTTGCACTTATGCCAGTTTTTGCAACTGCTTTGCACTTATGCAAATTTGCAATGACAATTTACACTTATGCCAATGTTTGCAAATTTATTTGACACACTTATGCTAGTTTTTGCAACTATTTTGCACTAATGCCAGTTCGCACTTATGCCAATGCTTACAAATTCTTACGATGCACTTATGCCAATTCGTACTTTTACCAGTTCGTACTTCAGAAATAATAACTGTTGGAATTTTTAACAACAAGTTAACTTAAATCCAAGGAAAAATTAGGTGCACGCAATAGTGAAACAATTATATCCACTAGTATTGTATTTACACTGTAGTTCATTTAATTTGTGTCAGAGGCGTACAATTTGAAACCATACATGGTAAATTTGGTGTTTTTACAGTAATACAACGTATTAGTGTGTTTTTGAGAACTCTTAAACGTTTTCTAATGCAAAAAATTTGCTCTGCTAAACTAAACAAGAAGCGTTTCCTTTATATATTTGTATTCTTGTCGATATTTTTTCAATAAGTTTACCATTCAGTATAAAATTAAAAGATAAATTTTAAGATCTCAAAGAGAACTTTCAAAAAAATGTAACAAAGGTGTTTTAAAAAAGTAAAAAGTTTGATTATAGTCTAAATGTGTCCCGGTTAGCAATAAAACAAGAGCATAGAAAAATGTGATGGCAGACTCGGCATAGTTATACTGTAGTATCATTATTTCTTTTTTATATATTAAACAATTTCTATTTTATTTTATTAACCATCTTATTTGATTAACAATTGTTAACAAATGAATAACAAAATTTTTCACACAAATTGGTTCTAAGTATTTTTCTTTGTTTAATAAAAAATTAAAATATTTAGTAAAGAATGTTTCAAAGCACTCACAAAAATCTACGCAGTTGACATTGAAGCTAATGGCTATTAAACTTTAGGGAAACTTGCATAATTTAAGAGAGCTTGCATAATTTAAAGAACGAACTTAAAACTCATAAAAAAATCTTCTAACTGCTCTCTTTATATGTCATGAAAACATCAGCATACAGGTTTTTAGTTATTTACCAGGCTTCTTTATATGTCATGAAAACATCAGCATACAGGTTTTTAGTTATTTTAGCTTCTTTATATGTCATGAAAACATCAGCATACAGGTTTTTAGTTATTTACCAGGCTTCTTTAAATGTCATGAAAACATCAGCATACAGGTTTTTAGTTATTTTAGCTTCTTTATATGTCATGAAAACATCAGCATACAGGTTTTTAGTTATTTACCAGGCTTCTTTAAATGTCATGAAAACATCAGCATACAGGTTTTTAGTTATTTTAGCTTCTTTATATGTCATGAAAACATCAGCATACAGGTTTTTAGTTATTTTAGCTTCTTTATATGTCATGAAAACATCAGCATACAGGTTTTTAGTTATTTACCAGGCTTCTTTACCAGTTCTTTTATTTATTACTACTGCAATAGTGAAAGATTTTTTTGACTCTGAGGCGGTTAAAAAACATAACTGAGTATAATCGACTTAACGGGTTGACATAACTAAATATTTACTGCAACGTAGAAGTCAAAGAAGTTTAAAAAAGATTTACCGCATTAGACTGATATAAATACTATTGTTGATATTTGCATTATATTTATCTATGGAAATGTAAAATAATTTATAAACTGTTTTGCATTTCCATACGTAAGGAATAATTTTAATATGCTTTTTAAACATTTAACTTACATAATTGTGTCAAATAACTATTTCAAAGTTAAAAGCATACTATGATTTATTAAAGCAACTTATGACTACATTTTAAGGAGTGAAAATCATAAGTTACAAAACGTAAAACAAAAAACCCTTTTATTATAAAAATCCTGTATATGCCACAGCATGCAAATAATAATGGAAAATTAGTTTAACATAATAGTTTAAATTAGAGTATTCTTCATCAAATGGATGTTACCACATTACTGAATTGTATTGGCTTAAGTACTTAGTAAACATTTATTCTTCTTTCAGTTGAGCAGATATACTCTTGTGTCGAGTTTCTTGATCTACATAATTAAAAATTATTTACTTTTATTATATTTTCATCAAAAATTGTGGAGAGCACAAGACCACAAAGAAGTTTCACATTTTTAACTTTCTCTTTTGATAAATACTTCTAAATATTTGGAATCTCCAATTTTCAATAACTCTTCTAATTCTTCATAAGCGATAGTTAACACAATTTTTTGTTTTTATAAAGTTCTTTAAGGATAGGGCGTCATCATACGCGGTTTTAATGCAAATCTCTCGTTAGGTTAAAATTTGTAGACTTGCACTATGGATTTTGAATAACCGCTTGTATATAACTACCCAGCTTGCACACTTACGTTGGGCCAACGTATGCAAAACCATCGCAAACGTCAGCTGTTTTTTCCAATGCAAAATCAACGTTGATCCAACGTCATTTGTTTAATGATGAAATTAATACCAACGGAACTAAAAACAGCTGGCTCATTTACATTGGTTCAACGTATGTAAAAACATCGCAAAAAATTGATTGTTTTTACAATGTAAACCCAACGTTGACCCAATGTTATTAAACCGACGTTGATTTAGTGTGTATAAACCAATGCTGAATTAATGTATGTAAAAACATCGCAAAAAGTTGATTGTTTTTACGATCTAAACCCAACGTTTATCCATTGTATATAACCGAACGTTGATTCAATATACATAAATTAACGTTGATCCATTGTATATAACCGAACGTTGATTCAATATATATAAATTAACGTTGATCCAATGTATGTAAAAGCATCGCAAAAATTTGATTTTTTTTGCGATCAAAACCCAACGTTGATCCAATGTTATTAACCCGTCGTTAATTTGATGTATATACATGCATTGGAGCAACGTTGGAATTATTATACAGTGGATTAACGTTGCGTTTGCATAGAGAAAAGGCGGATATACAAATATATATTTGTATAACTTATGAGAATTATTTTTCATTTAGATATTTCAGTTCATCATGGAAATATATTTGCTTATATATTTTTCTCTTTTTTATGTAATGAAATATTAAGCCACAAGCAAAGCAAGCATGAATAATGTCTCTTTAATCAGATGCAACATAATAAGTAAAATCATATGTAAATTCGATGTTATAACCATATGTAAAGTCAATTTAAATTCAGCATCAAAATGACAACTATACACGCGTATAAACATATAATATTTTTTGTTTAAATGTATATACTTAACATAAAACAAATTAATTCAGTTCCGATAAAAGTAAATATAAAGTTATGCAAATGTAAAATATAATGTTGAATCAACTTAAAATACAACGTTTTGCCAACGTAAAATACAACGTTTTTCCAACGTAAAATACAAAATTATGCCAACGTAAAGTACAAGGTTGAGTCAACGTAAAACATTACGCAATGCCGACCTAAAATGCAACGTTGAACCAACGTTGTTTTTTGGTTGTTAGCGAAGTCGCATTTGTAACCAAAATGAAACAACATTGGCGGTCGATGTTGGGCCAACGCAACGCACAACATTGTTCTAACGTTTTATCAATGTATGTGTGCTAGTTGGGTAATCATAAAAATTGGTAAATAGTGACCCCAACTTTTCTGTTATTGTATATACTTTTCTATTATTATAATGTAATAATATTATTATTACATTGACACCAGGAATAGCCTGCTTCAGTATAATATACTTTGACTTCAAGTTACAGAGCATCAAAGATAAGTATTCCGTCGGTATATTTTATTTTTATACTTTATTTTTAATGTTACGTCAGAACATATTTGTCAATTTCTAACTACTTTCTTACATTATATAACTTAAGTCTTGAACTTTAGATTAATATCAAAATCTTTGTTATGATTTTTAAGTATATTTTATCTAAACATATTTTTTCAATTTTTTAAAAAAAATAACTTTTTTTATCTGATTTCTGTTCTGTTTTAAACTTCGAGGAAAATGTTAACTACAACCCAGTGGGCACGCGTCGTCCAACGCCCACTGGAAAGTGTAAATATTATATGCAATAAAAAAAGTTTGTTTATGTTTTCATTATTTTAAGTCTTAAATTTAAATTCATTTCACATGGGAAATGATGGGAATAGTAAACTTTGGTGAAAAAATTTCCCCAAATTGACGAGTTTGTTTTTTCGTTTCAAATCTGATTTTAAGTCTAATGCTAAAACGTTAAATTTATTCTTAACACATTCCGCAATAATGCGCAGTTTAGAACGTAGTTTGCGAAATATATTGTAAAGATATTTCGAAATCGAGAATAAATGTTTCACTTCCAACCAAAGATCGCCGTGCTTTCAATTAAATTTTTAAGCAAATTTAAATAAAAGCCCATAGTCTGAAAACAAAAAAAAGTTTTGAGTCTGGCAAAAAATATAGCAAACTTATGATCAAAATGTTATTTAACTTACGTTGCGCAGAAAAACTAAGTAAAGAAATGTTTTAAATTTTCCTCATTGTCTATTTAAAGTTGAAATAACTAATTGTAAAACCTTTTCTCGGATACAGACAACAATTGTGCTAATGTCAAGTAGAGGTTCCATGCACTACTTCACGCTCGATATGTATTGAATGCTTAGAACTACAGTTACCATGAAGATGATGTGGCTCATGTTTCGAGCTAAGTCTTTACTTCTACTTCAAATCACACAGGGTTTTGCTGTCCAAACAATATTTTATTCTATTTTTAATATTTATATTTTATTTTGTAAGTAAAAATAAATTGATATAGAAATAAAATTGTAAAACAAGATCAGATGTTGAAGTTTCATCTCTAAAACAGCAACTAAATTAAATAATTATTAACCTAATAATAACTTTATAAAAATATAGTACTAACATATTTGCGTGTTTTAACAATAGGTGTACTGAGGGTCCGTGTTAAGAATATCTATAAAATTTTTTATAGATATTCTTAACATTAACTTATGTATATACATGCTTAATAAAATAAATATTTTTAATTTTAGATCATTTGAATTATTAAAGCTATAATGCAAATTGACAAAGTTGGTATTAGATTGTTAATTGAGACTTGTCGAGAAGTCTCCATCTGATACAAATTTATAACTACTGCCTGGGGTGAGGATGCAACTTCTATTCAAACAGTATACAAGTACTACCAAAAGTATTTTACATCAAACATAAGTGATTATAGCCAGTTTTCAGATGAATCGAGGTCAGGTAGACCCAGTACCTCAACAACTATGGACAACATTACGATTATTCAACAACTGCTTGATGGAGACAAATTTTTAACAATAGAGCAAATTTGTGATGTCGTAAGCATTTCTTTTGGTTTAGTTTATTCAATAATCACCGAAAAATAGATGAAAAGATTAATTTGTTCACAATATATCCCATATGGCCTCACTCTAGCAAATAAACAAAATTGGGTTAAACTTGCTCATAAATTTCTGACCATCCTACAAGATGACTTGAATGTAGAACGACGTCAAGTTGTTGTGGATGAGAAGTAGGTTTACCAAGATCTATCAGGTGCAAACGTAGCAATCGCGCTTGGATTAAAAAATGTGAAGAAGTTCCAAAACGTGTCAAGAGATCCCAATTTGATGCAAACAGTATGGTGATTTGCGCTATCTCATTTCATGGCAAGGCCTATGTTGAGGTACTTCCAAATGGACATTTGGTCAATTGAAAAGTGTAAATGCTTTTCCAATAGAATATGCATTTTAATTTTGTCAACGTAGGCTCAAAAGGAGTAACATGGAACACAATGCTCCTTCAGCACAATAATGCCAGGCCACATGTGTCTGCTGCGGTCAGAGACTTTCTAGCTGAGAAAAAAGTTACCCTTGTTGTCATTCAACCTCCATTTAGCCCCCACTTTAACTTGTTGGACAGACATGGTTTCTCTTTTGGATTTTTAGACAAAGGAAGAGGTTCAAGAAGCTATGGAGACAAATTTAAGGTCACATTCACATGATCATATGCAACGGCAATTGGAAAAACTGAAAACAGATTTAAATGAGATTATTTTGAAGCAAGGTGCCCACTTATGATCCACTCTTAATTTAATTGTTCTACGTTTATGCTTTGTTATAAAAAAAATTGATTATATGAAATTTTTGATTGACCCTAGTATTAAAAGAAATTATCTTTTTAAGTATCAATATGTTTCAGTTAAACCAGATTTAATTATAAAATGAAATGCGGTTTTCTAAATAATTTATTTAATAAAAAACGTTTATACAGAATGAAGATTTTTTCAAAAACTGTTAACATTTCTAATATTAAAATTTGTTTCAAACTATTGCAAAACTGTCCGTCATGAACCAAAAATAATTTGTCAGTATGTTTTATCATGTTGATTCATTGTCTGCATAAGTTTTCAGTTTTCCAGAATAAAAAAATTAAAATTTTTAAACTTGTTCTTTGATCACGAGATTGAGGCAAGGTGACTTTTATGCGTTTTCTGTTTCCAACTTTAAAAACTACTAACTGTTCTTACATCTTAAATATCGCAATCTGCCCGCCTCAACACTTTATGAAAACCGGGGCAATCTGCCCGCCTCAACACTTTATGAAAACCCGGGTCAAAATTTCACTATTATTCTATTGGATCTATACATCCAAAAAGCAATTTAAGTACCAAACCAAACGCGAAAAAATTCAAGATTTTTTTTTAAGCATCGTAAACTACCTAAAGAGCATCGTAAACTAAACTACCTGAAGAGCTTCGTAAATTACCTAAAGAGCATCGTGAATAGAATCCTAGAGTATAAGATTCATAAAATGAAAAAATGTTTGTTGTTTTTTTCTGCAGCTTGACGTTTGTCGCTTACCTGTTGAATAAGAGCATCGAAAGCAAAAATGATTACGTTCTTCTTAAACTTTTTTTGTTTTTGTTGAGATGAGCTTTGTTTCTGGCTTCTTTGTTTCTGCAAAGTTCAAATAATATCCTTGGGTTGTTTAACTAAAGAAGAGAAATAGGGCTTTCTCTAAAAAGGTTTTAAAACGACCGAAACCGGCTAAAATGATTTTTCACTTCCACGGAAGATTCTACGGTATGAGCACTGCATGGCATGTAGAGAGTTTGACGGTTCTTCTAAAGTATAATTGCTTGCGCTCCTTTATACACGTTTGGCTAATACTGTTTTGTTGTCATACTAAAATGCTGAGTTCTACTAAATAGTCGGGTAACCAAGTAAATTATATTCTAAAATAAGTAGCTTGAAAAGCAAAATCATTAATCTTGCGCCCCTCCCGATCTTAAAGCTTTACAAAGACGAATAGTGGATAAATTAGATAGACGGATAGCAAGAAAATTCGTATCTTCTACCCGCGTTTATTATAAGAAGTTTTCAAGTAAGAAAATTTAGTCGCTAACGCGAAACTAATTGCAAATTTATTGCAAAGAACACAAAGATTTTATTTTTTAAATAAGGCAACATATCATGCTCTGAGACGAAGCACAAGACTGTAAATTCATCGGTTAGGATTTATTTATGTACGACGGGTACAAATAAATCTAAATTGTCATCTTTGAAACAACTGTCCACTGTCGATTTAAAAAAATATATATGTATACTTATTTAGAATACCTTTATGCACACAGAATTTATATGAAAAATAGAGACTTTTGGGAGCTGCAAAAGTAATTATACAATAAGAAATTTTATTGTATTATTATTTTTGAAAAGCAAGAAAAACATGTTTTAATTAACACTAGTGACATAGTAGTCGTGTTAAGTTTCAATACATTCAATACAGCAGATTTTTTACTCTAGTATACTAAATTTTAGGTAGTGCTTCTCGCATTGAGTAAGCTTTATATTAGGAAAATGGAAAGAGGGTATTGTTTTGGTAAACTTTCCAATAATACAAAAAAAAAAAAGAATATACAAAAAAAAACAAAGATAAATATAATATAGATATAAACATTCATAAAATATAACGTAATATGCGCAAATAACCAAATAAAGCAATTAGCTTAATACTTGATCAGTTTTCAGTTACAAAGTTTTTATACAATTTTGTTTGTGTTTGAAGTTTTTTTTCTCAACAGTTTTATTTTAAAACTTTTCTTCATGTAAAATAAAAAATCCGTCATTTTTTTTTAACGAATTAAATGATTTTTTTTAAATATTTTTTTTAACAAAATGTTACGAAAGATTTCAAAATAAATCAGCGAAAACCTATTTTTTTGAAGACTTGAAGACTTGAAGTCGTATTGACTTAAAGTCGCGACTTGAAGTCAAGAAGACTTGAAGTCGCGAAAACCTATTTTTTTGAAGACTTTAAAGACTTGAAGTCGTATTTTTGTCGATTTTTTAACGAACTAAAATGCTTTTATTCTAACTATTTAGCAAAACATTTAACAACTTTTACAATTTTTACAAACGTTTTGAATTGGTCCTATTATAACTTAAAAATATATTAACTGTTTATTTCTTAGTATAAAATTTCTTTGTATGTTTATTTCTGCAATCTACTATTTAGTTTCTTATGGAAACTACGTAGCAGATCGCAGAGCACAACATTAGCTCACTAAAGAATATCACACCCGCTTCCAATGACCAAAAAAGAAAGCAAGTAAGTTTAGAGAAGAATTAAATGTAGCAATTAATTGTATAGAGAAAAAATAGCATAGAGAAAAATGGAAAGCCTAATTTTGAAAATTAATAAAACTGATTCCTAAAATGATTTTTGAAAATGACCGTTAAAAGTACTACAAAATTAAACTTGTAAGATCAAACTATAGCTATCTATATAACCATATATGGTCATAATTTTTGAAGGCTAAGAGATTATTCTAAGAATTTTAAAATTTATCAATTTAAAATTTTTATTAATTCAGTTAAGAATAATAATAAAAATATTTTTTTTAATAATTTGTTGCTCACAAATTTGAGGCAGTGGGTCAAATATTTTAAGGCTTTTTTGTTCCCAGACTCTAATCGTTGCAATTTTTTGCAAAGCATCCTTATTTGACATAAGTATTAACGTAATAATGTTTGGAGTTTACTCCGTGTCTGGAGGTAGCTATCTCAAACGCAAAAAAAAAAAAAAATACAGAATCAATCTCTGTAAAAAGCAAGGAAACGGTTGACAGAAAGCTTTAAACGTTTTAGGTTGTATGAGTCAGGAAACCATGAAGAAGGGGGAGAGTTCTAAAGCATTAAAGTGCAGGGGAAACTAAATAGCAGATTGCAGAAATAAACATAGAAAGAAATCTTATACTAGGAAATAATAGGTTTTAGAGTATATACAGTAAAAGGGTGCAACTTCACTGAACGACAAGTCAAGCAAGAATTAATTTTGGTTGATGGAACTAGAGATGATAGCTCTTTTGATAGCAGCAACCATGATAGTGTTTTTAGAAAATAGAAAGAGATGCTACCTTACAACGATGGGAGAGTGCCTCAAGCTTAAAAGATGAAGCAGGTTCGACAACGTTTCTAATGTTTTTTTGGATCTTGTCTAGAATAGAAAGAACATCATTACAAGAACTAGCCAAAATGCGACAAAAGTCATACAGGGACGAGTAAGATATTTGTAGAGGTAGAAAATGGAATCAGGAGTAAGATAATGGCGAGCAAAATAAAGAGAATCAACATTATTTGATTACAAAGTTAGCAAATGCTAACTTTGTAATCAATTGAATAAATGGTTTTCATTTGAGGTCAGTAGGAAATGATAATCCAAAAAGAAGAAAAGAAGAGGACTCAGTGAGAGGCCATTGATAGGAATGTCGACAAAATTAGCATAGTTGTTCGCAGTAAATAACAAAGTTTTGTCGGAGATAAAATTTACAAGCCACTGCAAGTCCCAATCTGTTACAGAAGTGATATCAGATTCAAAATTGGTTGCCTATTCGTCAGCAAATATAAAAAATAATACAGGACCAAGAATAGAACTTGATGTACCCCAGAAGTTACTGGAAATGAAGAAGAGTGCTATCCTTTAATACTGCGAAAGAGGATGACTTTAATACTGCGGTTAAAAAGAAATGATTTGATAACCTTAAATATTTTCTCAGATACATCATATAAGCAAGTTTATGGAGAAAACCAGGATAGAAAACTTTTGTTTAGCCAAGAACAATAGACATTACCTCGCCACCTCCATCTAATGCACGATAGCATCTTTTAGTCAGAGATTTTAGCAAGTCAGCCTTAAACGAGAAGATCGAAAACCGTTTTGACTGTCAGAGAGTAAGATATTAGACTTAAGATGGGATGTTAGAAATTTTTTTATTAAAAACTCAATATATATATATATATATATATATATATATATATATATATATATATATATATATATATATATATATATATATATATATATATATATATATATATAAACATACTATTTTGGAGTGGTTTTCTTTGTAATAGGATAATTACATCAAATTAAATACATTATTACTTTAAACAAATACATTTAGTCGCTTGATGATAATTAATTATATTTTTAATTGCATGACAGATATCGGTGAAAATTTCATGATCATTTCTATAAAAAATTTCTATTACCTTTATTTTTTTAAATTATCTATGTCGGGACTAGGGAGCTATGACTATTTTCCGTACTAGACTAATATACACATCTATTACAATTGATACGTGCGTATTAGAGAGGTTTCCTTTTGAGTCAGCTCAGAGATTTATCTATGCACAGGTGCATGGGTACGCGCTGGATTTTTGATGTTTCAGGTAGGGCACTTTCACACATTGTGCAAAATCCAAACTTAAGTATGTTTATACTTATGCCAAAAAAGGAGGCCTTGCAAAAAAGTAGGATGGCGGAGGCCTGGGAACAGTAAAGCCCAAACATGCTTGCCTCCTGTCTAATCGTGAGGGCACTAATATAATAAAATTTTCAACTTTACTATCTAAAATTAAGTTTAAATTTATCGACAGATTTTAAATTTTGTTGAAAAATATTGTAAATAACAAAAGTTATGACCATGCATATTAAATTATAAAGATAAGAATAAAATTTAAAAAATGCACACAAACTCATTGGAACAAATATTTACATAAACGAGGATTATTCATTCGATACAATGGTGATACGGAAAAACTTACTTGAAGAAATGAAAGTCAACATGAACAACGGTATGTACTCGATTGTTATTTATGATAAATTAATAATAAAAGAATTTCGAAAAAATCAGAACACTAAAATTTAATTATTTTAATTTATAATGTTTTTTGATCTTTATACTTTTTTATTTTTAATGGATAAAACTATAAATTTTTATCAAAATTCACAATTTAAATCTTTTCAAGTAAACAAAAATATACTTCTTGAGAGTCATTCAGATCCAGATATTAATTTTTATAATAGTAGCGATGAAATCAAAAATATAAGTACTACAACTGAAATACTTCCAATCCTCAAAAAGATATAGATGCACTCTTAATCCTACATTTAAATATTAGAGGCATTCAAAAAGATTTTAAAAAATTTAACCTTTTTTTACTCAGCACAAAAACGGAGTTTAAAGTTATTTGCCTCACAGAAACATGGTGTCACAATATTGAAATTGAAAACAATTCAAATTTTCAGTTAAAAAATTATAAAGTAGTTTATCAACTGAAAAACCAGGTGGAGGAGTATGCATCTTTATCCACAACTCATTAAATTATAAACCGTGAAGTGGTTACTGTACAGCAAATAATGATTGTGAGTCATTGACAATTGAAATATTTAGTAAAACTACCAAAACGTAATTGTGCATGTGTTATACAGACCGCCTTCAGATAATATGAAAATATTTGATAAACACATAAAAGTTTAATTACAAATAAAGATGCTTGTAGTAAATGCGTTTACCTTGTGGGCGATTTGAATTTAAATGTGTTAGAATATGACTCACAAAAAAACGTCAGAAATTTTCTTAATTTAGTATTTCAAAATGGATTTATTCCAACCATAAATAAATCAACTAGAATCACGAAAAATAGTGCAAGCTCAATTGATCAAATAATAACAAACAAATTTACAGACACAAAAGTTAAAACTGGAATATTTATATCCGATATATCGAATCATTTGCAATTTTTATTGGTACTCAAAAATGTAATCTTTCAAAAAACTCGCCAATAGTGAAAATAACTAAGCAAATCATTAATGGCGTTTCTATTGAACTTAATCAATCTTTATCTTCTAAAAACTGGGAAAATATATTACAAGTAAAAGCAATAACAAAGCCTATGGACAATTTTCTTCAAATATTTTAAAAACATTACAATAATGCATTTCCAGAGATAGCAAAAATTATTAAACCTAAAATGTATTTGAAACCATGGTAAAGTTTCAGGTAAAGATATTGCATGTGGAATAACTTTTTTGTTATAGCTATTGAAACTTGTGTCACGGAAGGAACCTGTCTTTCCTTCCGTGACACAAGTTTTTAATGCCTATAACTCAAAATTTAGAGTTCTACTAAAAATATCTTTTCTCAAAATTAAATAGATATTTATAGGTAGTTTATTTGGTATTTTTGCCCCCTTCTTAACGTTTTTATCTTTTTTTAAATTTCCAATTTAGTTTACAAAGGTCATTCCTTTTGAAAAACACGACTTTTCAATCCTGCCCAAAGATACTTTTGAGCTAGTTATAAATTGTTCAAAGAAAATATATTATTCAAGTCAATTACTAAAATTCAAAGGCGACACTCAGAAAACCTGGAATGTCATTAGAGAATTAATTGGTAAAAAAAATTTATCAACTACTTTTCTTCCAAAAACAATAAACTTTAATGGCGAAGATATACTTAATGAATCAAAAATTGCAAAAACATTTGATCAGGTTTTTTTTAGTGTAGGATTAAATTTATTCTTAAAACTAAAACTTGGTAAATTTAGCATAGAGTCATATTCAACTGCAAACAATACAATAATGACCAACAAGAAACTGACTAAAAATGAGTTATTAATTGCTTTTCAAACGTTAAAACTAAACAAAGGATTAGGAGTTGATGAAATAAGCAGTAATGCTGTAATAAAATCTATGCGTAGTTTAATAACACCACTATTGCATATTTCTAATCTTTCTTCAAAACAAGGAATATTTCCAGAAAGTTTTAAAACTGCAAGAGTTATACCGGTTTTCAAATCGGGTCATCTTTCTAATGTCTTTAATTCTAGACCTATTTCCATTCTTCCTTGCTTCTCTAAAATACTGGAACGAATAATGTATAATAGACTATTCTCTTTTCTAGCAACAAATAATATTTTATACAACAAACAATTTGGGTTCAAAAAAGGTCATTCAACTGATCATGCTATCCTTAAACTTGTTCATGATATTTTTCGAGTCTTTGATAAAAAAGGGTATACATTAGGTATTTTTACAGACCTTAGTAAAGCTTTCGACACAGTTGACCACTATATTTTATTAAAAAAACGTAAAAACAAAGTATTTTATTAAGTAAATTACGAAGTTAAGAAAGCAAATATAGTTTGATTTAAAAACTATTTTTCTAATTGAAAGAACTATGTTTCTTATGATGGTAGTAAAACTGAAAATAAGAGAATCACTTGTGGAGTTCCTTAAGGATTCATTTTAGGATCGCTTTTGTTTTTAACATACATTAACGACTTAAGCAGAGCTTCGAATATTTTAGACTCTATTTTGTTTGCTGACGTTACCAATTCATTTTATTCCCATAGTAATATAAAAACTCTATTTAAAACAGTCAACAAAAACTGTTAAAAGTAACTGAATGGTTTAATACAAATAAATTGTAATTGAACTTAACCAAAACTAAGTATATATTTTTTCATCGTCTTTATTAAAGAGACGAAATTCCTCTAAAGATCACAAATGCTAGCATTGGGAATCAATTTATAAAAAGAGAAGACTCAATGAAGTTTCTAGGTGTTCTTCTTGACGAAAATGTCACATGGATAAACCACTTAAAGTTAGTCGAAAATAAATTTTCTAAAAATATTGGCATACTTTATAAGGTAAAACCATATCTAAATCAAACTTGCTTAAAATATATCTACTTATCTGTTATCTCAATTATGCTAACATTGCTTGGTGCAACACTAATACAAAAAACTAAACAAACTATTTAACAAACAAAAACATGTCATAAGAATAATATCCAACGCAGACCATCTCTCTCATTCACAACCACTATTTATTAATCTAAAAATTTTAAATGTTTACCAAATAAATATATATATCATCATTTAATTTTTATGTATAAAATCAATAACGATAATCGAAATAATTAAAAACTTTTAAATTTTAAAATTTTTTTTTTCGTTTGTTTATTTTTTATTTTTGCTTTGTGTTCAATTATATTTAAAAATAAATTTTAGAATTTATTATCTTTACTTGAAAGAAAAAAAAAAAATTTTTTTTTTTTTTTTTCTCTTTATATTTGACAACATTTTCAATGACAAGATTTTTTTTTATTTTTAAATTTTATTTTAGGTGCCCAAAGAAGTCCTAACGGTCTTGTCGCAGAGCACCGCGAAAGTGCATTCAACCAGGAAGTTCACGCCTCCTTCCTTACCGTGACGCGAAAATTTGTCCAGAGCGCATTTCGAACCTGGATCTCCTGCTTATAAAGCAAAGCGCTCTAACCACTGCGCCACGGCCGCACAAGATTTGATGGCTATATTATTTATGGTTTTTTGGGAGCTTGGCGATAAGACTATTTGGTCTTCTTCTTGCCCCCGCCATGTTTATAGTTTACAAATACGAGAGTTGTGATTATTTTAAACGGCAAATTTATAATAATAATAAAAAAATAAAAAATAAAAATAAACAAATGCAATTTTTACGACCCCCCTCCCCAAATAAAAATGAGATTGGGTGTAAATTTTGCATGGTCATTACTTTTGTAATTTACAATATTTTTCTACGAAATTTAAAATCTGTCGATAAATTTAAATTTAGTTTTAGATAGTAAAGTTGAAAATTTTACTACATCACAATTGGGCAGGGAGGCAAGCGTTTTAGGGCTTTTTTGTTCCCAGACCTCCGCCATCCCAAACTTTTGCAAGATCTCCTCATTTGGCGTAGGTATAAACATACTTAATTTTAGATTTTGCACAATGAATGAAAGTGTCCTATCTAGAACATCAAAAAATCCTGCGGGTGCTCATGCACAGTTGTTTTATCTGTCATGGATTCCCGGAGGTATGACTAAATTGTCAAACAACTCTTTACACTAGTCCCTTACGAGACTCGCTCCCAATCCAGAGCATTTCCGGGTGAGGTCTTATGTCAGAGATTTTCTATGCATAGGTGTCTAATTGGTCGTGCAATTTTTGATATATGAAAGGCACTTCCCAGATTGCTTTTGGTTTTTAATTCATCCTTGTAACTGGCCTCTGAATGGACTAGACTTGGCATAACACCCAGCAATAACTTACAAATCATACTTTATATTCATATTAAAAATCAGTATATTAGTGATGTCTAGTGGCTAAGATTTGTGGTTAAGATTGTTTTATGGGCTTTACCGTAAATGGATTATCTGATTATTTGATTAGGATTAGAGTTTTATTAATAGCTATTGAAATATATATTGTACCTAGAGCATGTTTGTAGCCAATGGAATTGCAAGAATTTTTTTTATTGGTTTGACGTTGCCAAATCACTTTGTTATTATTAACACTGCTATGTATTCAAATAAGATCTTACTTTTATCTTGACAGCAGCTTAGTTTTCACTTTCATGTTTATCATCTACCATAACTAGTTGTCTACTTTTTGAAAAAAAATTTATTAACTTATCTAATATGGTAAGATACTTATCTATCTTTTTACTTTTTTTATTATGTATTGAATATTTTTGTATTATATGGGCTTTAAATCTTAATGTGTATATTTTTATAATATATATATATTTTTTATTTTAGTTTATTTTAGATGCCCCAAGAAGTCTTTACGATCTTATTACAGAGCACCGTGAAAAAGCATATGAATGGAAGTTCATGGCTCCTTTCTTACTGATGTTATAAAACTTGCCTAGAGGTGGCGTTGAACCACGGATCTCCAGTTTCTGAGGCAAGCGCTAGCCACTGTGCTACGGCTGCTCAATTATTATTTGTTAGACTAATAGAATATACTTTTTGTACATGCTTGTCTCTATGTCCACATTTTTTTCTTAAAATAATTAGTGTTGTCTAAATTTGGGGGGGGGGGGGCTTAGCTTTTCTGTAGTTGACTCCGTTTTATTGCAATAATGACTGATATGATGTAGGCTACAGGCAATGATAAAGATAGCAAGGATGCATCCCTGACGAGCGATGTTAACCATTTTTTATCAGGCTCTCCGAAACATCATTGGTGAATATATTGTTGCTCTGAGATGGAATTTTACCTACATTAGTCAACTTTTTATTTCTAATTGGATTTTACAGCACCGTGATTTTTATTATCTTTTTACTTTCCCCTTTTAATTTATATATATATATATATATATATATATATATATATATATATATATATATATATATATATATATATATATATATGTATTATATACATATACATTTGTATTGTGTATTAATTTTTATTTTCTCTATATACATGCGTATATATATATTTGTTTATATTAAGTCGATATAAATGTGTGTGTATGTATGCATATAAATATATATATATATACATATATATATATACATACATTTATAGATAGATAGATAGATATTGATGTAGATATAGATATGCATGTATTTTTATATGGTTGTGTATATGTGTGTATCTATATGTGTATATATGCATACATATTTAAGTTTTTTTTTTTTTTTTAGGTGTCCCAAGAAGTCCTAACGGTCTTGTCACAGAGCACCACGGAGGTGCATTTAACCAGGAAATTCACGCCTCCTTCCTTACCGTGACGCGAAAATATGTCCATAGCTCGTTTCGAACCTGGATCTCCTGCTTATAAAGCAACCGCTCTAACCACTGCGCCACGGCCGCAGTCTAGTCGATTGTGAATATTTTTGCATCTTTTTTAGATAATATTTCTTTATATTTTTAATTGCATGAGGGATATTGGGTGAGAATTTTATTATCATTTTTATAAACATTTATTTAATAACTTTATGAAAAATGTCGATTTATTAATAATTTTCAAAAAACCTAGCAATACTTTTTGTAATTTAGAATATTACGGAAATCTATCGTTATTTATTATTTTTATTTATTTATATAAAATATAAGTACTACTATAATATGAAAGCACTTTTACGTTGCACATAAAAAAGATTATTTCGAACTTTTTTTTGTTACACCCAAATAGTCTTTTTTTAACCTTTCTTTTTTTTTTTTTTTTTTTTTTTGCTTTAGAAAGTTGGAGCAAGAACTTAGGAATTTCTTTAAATCCTTACTATTTACTCAGTACGATTAAAGACCGATGATGCTTAACAGAAAGATATTAATTTGATAAATCTTAAACAAATTTAAATATTAAAATTTTAATTGTAGGCATCTTTTGAAATTTAGCAAAAAAATTAGCAAAAAGGTAGGAGTTATCGGAACACGTATCTAAAATGCTTTAAGTAAGAAAAAACTTCTCAACCGCTGATGTCGATAGTAAAGACTTTACATTGGAGATTAGAACCATTATGTTATAAGAAAATATTTTAGTTTCCACCTATTGTAGACTGCCCGAAAAAAGTTAAATTTTAAATTAATTAAAAAAACCTTCAAAAGAAAAAACAATTTTGTATACATAAAATATTATCTATCTTTTGTATCGGTCTATCTAAACATTAACTGTCTAATTTTTGTATCGGTCTATCTAAATATTAACTGTCTAATTTTTGTATCGGTCTATCTAAACATTTAGATATCGGTTTATCTAAACATTGTTTAAGTTACAACGAACATGCAATGACAATTTTTTTTGATAATGTGTTCCGTGTTGTAGTTTTCCAACCATCAAAAAACGTACATTGATAAATATATTAATTCTAAAAACAAAATTTATAAAGGAGTAATCAATTTTTCATTTAATCAAGTTTCTATTCACAATTTTAATGAGTCATTATTATTAAAGAGCAGTATTATCGGCAGTTTTATTATTAAAGAGCAGTATTATCGGCAGTTTTATTACATTTTACTAGTTATGTAATTTTAGGCATTCAAACTCACAGTGTAAAATATTCATACATACTTTCCTAAAACACAAAAATAAACAAAAAGAAATAAAACCAAAATACTTGAACTGATCAATGACAGAATTTAAAAATCATCAAAAACAAAGCGAAAAGTTCTGCATCATGTAAAATAGACTAAACTCTACAAATCACCGTTTAAATTAATTCAAAATGAAAGCTTAAATTTCAAAAGATTAAATTATAAAGAGCTAGAAAACTTGACAAAAACTCACTGAAACTGATGACATTGGCAAGATTTGGAGTAATGCAGTAGTAAATATCTTTCCAATAACAAACAAACACGTATTTGAAGTATTCAAATCTTCAATAATTACGGTTTATAAATGATAAGTTAATATATTTATATTGAAATGATATTTTACAATAAAATAAAGATAAGTTCTCACCTGCGGAGAAACTTTTACAACTTTTAAAGCAAATAAAACCGGTATTCTTTCAAATATAACCGGTATTATCATTTTAACATAAATTTGATGTTTGTGCTACGGTATAAACTTGGGAACAATTCATTTTTTCAAAATTTCCTTTTAATAAAAAAAACAAATAAAACTAGAAACAACAAAAAACACACATTAATTTGAAAATATTTTACATTAATATTATTTAAAAAATATATATTTATTTGATATCGTGGACCTTATCTATACAACAATGTAATGAACAAAAATATTAAATTTACAAAATCAAAAAACTTAAGTTCTCTGAAAACATTAAAAAATCTTTTATAAGACTTTTTATATATACATATACTTTTGAAAATGACTACATTTAAAATATATACATATACATAATACAATTTTTAAAACAATATTTATAAGTATAAAAAAAAAAGTGGAAGGAGTAAAAAAAATACTATTAATAAATATTAAGTTTATTTTATAATATTATATACATAAACGATTATATCTTAAATATAGCCATGTACTAGATATAGCCATGTACTAAGATGTAGCCATGTACTAAGATGTAACCATGTACTAAGATGCACTTATGTGTAAATTCTATTTCCAAATACGACGGGTTTTTTTAAAGTTTGACTTTTTTTTTTTTGGATTCTTTTATTTTTAGTTTTATGTCAGAAAAACTAAAGAAATAGCATTAACCTGAGGGAATGACATTTACTGAGGAAATGACATTTAATTGAGGGAATGACATTTAACTGAAAAACCTGAGGGAATGACATTTAACTGAAAAAACAGCATTTAACTGAGAAAATGAAACTACTTCTAAATATGAAGTTATTGCAAAAGAAGCAGAAAAAAATTATAAATAACTTCATAAAAATACCACAAGTAACGTAAAGCGGTTTTTTTATTGGTCTTTTGCAAGTTTTGTATAACACAGCATTTGTAGGTTTTAATTAAATTATTATACGCTTCGCAAGCGATTTCATTTTTTACAAATTTGCGATGATTAAAGAACAAGAAACAAAACAAAAACAAACTAACAAAAAAATACATACCATTTTTACATTATAAATGGAAGTTTTATTTACATATATCTCTTTTTAAAAAACAGCTGCATATTTGTTCTGGTCCAAAGATTATATATTATTTATTTGCAAATATGAATCTTTTGTTTGTGAGAACATTTTTGACACGTGACTTTGCAACACCACACAAATTTGCAAGAACAATTTTTCTCTATTATTTTAATTTGAGTATGGTATCCTTTTCCACAACACATATTTGAACACGAACCGTTTTCATCAGAGCTTTTTATTTTACACCGTCTTCCTGCAACCGAATTACAGTACAGCGGTGATTTCTTAAGAAAAACTAATTGAGTGTTGGTTACTAAAGGGATTTGTTCATTGATTGGCATCAAAACTTGTTTTGTGCTAACATATTTTATTTGGACTTTAATTGCTTTTTCGTATTCTTTTTTTAATAAGTTACCGATATGACGAAAGTTAGCAACAGATTTTGAACATATTTTGGTTGTACAAGATCCAGAAGTTCCGTGACATGTGCATTTCCACCACATTGTTTGCTTCACACTCTGAAAAGTAAACGTGCATTGACTATTAGTTATTCATTTTATTAATGCAAGACATCAGTTCTTTTAAATCAACTAAAAAAGAATAAGGAAAGTAAAATCTTACTATTCTACCAGCTTCATTATTGTGTAAATTCATTAGACTTCTATCATGGTTTGAAAATAATTTTGTTAGACTCCATTTTAGCTCAACGCTGTCAATAAACTGTTTTGCAAAGCTTGTTCCAAATACAATATTATCATTGCAGCTTTGCCATTTGGAACTATCTTTCTCAAGGGTGGAAGAAGTTTTATCGCAAGAACATGATGTTAATTGGTTGCTTGAACAAGCTTTTGTTATTTCGTGAGAAACTCCAGCAGAAAAAATTGCACTAACAAAAGCCGCTTCTCGAGAATCTGTAAAAAATATTGACAAAGTGATTTTCTGTATATATTTATCATTTTCTGTATATATTTATTATTTTCTGTATATATTTGAACTAAAATCATAAGTATATAGCTAAAAGTCATAGTTAGAAAAATAACTTTCATAATGATACCAACGACTACGAGAGGTTTAGAGCACCCACTGAAATCACTCTTTTGAAACATAAAATGAATTCATACTTTTTGGGAACTAAAAAGAATCCATGCTAGTATGACCTAAAAAGAGCCCATGCTTTAGTAACCTAAAACGTTCTAGACGCTCAAAAAAGAAGATATTTTTTATTATTTCTCTGAATATTTTATTTTTATTATTTAATATCTTATCTAACTAAATTTTTATTGCTAATGTTTTTTTCAAAATTTGTTTTACTTACTGTTAGGTATATAAAAAACGAATGATTTTTGTTTTTCAGGTATCATAAGTTATTAGTAAAGTAAATCATTGTTATTAATCACATTAAGGATATCATTAAAATATCTGTAGTTATAAAATTATCAGAATTGCAAAGTTTATTGCGTCAAAAAATTAAAAATTTGAATCCTTCTTCTGATGCCATGTGTACTTTTAATACCAACCTCGCCCCCTACCCCCTAAATAATTAAAAATAGTAACTGGAGTGGGGTTTTTTTTAAAGTAAAATATAAAATTTTCTCGGAAAAAAATCTACGTGAAACTCTGAGATACCGAAAAAACGCAAATAAACGTCCCTCCCCCTTCCCCCCCCCCCTTCCCCCCCACACACACGCAGACAAACGCACTTTTCTCGTCGGCCTTAATTGTACATCTCCAAGTAAATAAAAGTTAATAAGATAATTTATTGTTTAGAGTTGGAGATAGTCAAACATTAAATTTAGCTCTATTCGTTTTTCTAATAATATCAACTTTAGTTAAGCTTGCCAGTTATCAATCCTGCATGGCGCTCATTTAAAAACGTTAATACCTGTTCTTCAAGCTTCAAAATCTCAATTTGATTTTTCTCTTGTGGAGTATGAGTTAACTTATTTTTTTGTTGGCCAATCAATTAATGCTTATGTTTTTAATTATTAACTTTTTTGAATATCAAAATCACGTAGATTTTTTTCCGAGAAAATTTTATATTTTACTTTAGAAGAAGGAACTGGTGTTTTATTAATTTGAAAATCTATTTTTTCTGCTGATAAAAGGAAGCTGTAATAGACTTAGATTATTTGATGTTTTAGAAAAAAAGAAAATTACTGACTTATATTTTCCAGTGTTTTTTGTGTAAGTTCTTTTAAAACTGGATCAAACATCTTTGTGTTTAAATTTACTTTTTTCTGTTGCTACTGTTTACATTTTTTTGCTTTTGGTACTTGTTAAATTATTTTTCCTTTTTAAATTACTCTTTTATAGTTTTTAATATTGATCACGAAAACAATTTGTTATTTAAAAAAGTACTTTTTTTTCAAAAAATTTATAAATTTGCAGCAAGTTTTTTTTGCTACTTAAATTGAATGAATTTGCAAAAACCGATTGTTTTAAAATACCCTTTTTCATAAAAAAGCATGTGCTTTTGGGCACATTTTCTTGGGTGAAATTAACCCAAGAAAATGTGCCCAAAAGTGACCAAAAGATATTTTGAAAAGTTTATATTTTTACCTCAATATTGTTTTTTATGTCGAATCAATGTTTCCAAGTTTAAATTTTTTTTTTTAATCTGAGCCTTCTGAGCCGTAGCTGCTTAAAAATCAAATGTATTTGATTTTTAAGCAGCTACAGCTGCTTAAAAGTCAAAACATTTTGTTTATTCTAAGGTCAGTAAGAGATTTCCAATTTATTCATATTTTTCTCATTCATATCATTCATATTTTATAGTTTTTAGTTTTTTAAAAATGATTTTTTTCAGTGATAAGAGAGTTGAAAAATTAATTTTTTAAATTTTAATTTCTTGATTCAACTAAAAAGATGCTGAAACAACTATTTTTCCTTAACAAACACTCCACCTGTACAAAATACACATTTCTTGGAATCTACTAATGATTGGAACACCGCACTCTGGATAACCACCAAATAAAGAATGTTGCATATATTTATTTCCAAAAAGCGTTTGACTCTGACTATGTTAATGATTTAACTACCATAACTAATAATCTGGATTGTTTTTTAAAACCTTAAGCGAATGATATAAAGTAATATAGTTCGAACCGTGACATGGAACTAAGCCAATATTTAGTAGTTGCTTTAAATAAGCTTTTACTCTGAGTAGAAACGTGGCAACTATCAATTACTAGTAGTAAGTGTTTTGCACTTGGAATAGCAGCTCCCTTATTAAGCAACGGTATAAAGGATAACTATAAATCAGGTGAGTGCCTTTTGGCTTGGTCTTCCAACTCAAAAGATCTAGGATAAACAATGGACTGTAATTTTAACTATAAAAAATATACTTCAAACGTCATCAATCAAGCTAACTCTTGAGCATATCTAATATTGAAATGTTTTAAAATTCGTGAGCCTTGTTCGAGCTTTCGCTATCTATATAGAACCAATTTTAGAATATTGTTTTCCAATTTGGTTGCCACACCAAATCGGATTGATTAAATTAGTTGGAAGCGTCCAACGAATATTTACTAAGAAAATTAGAAACTTTAGAAATTTTTCATATCATAATCGATTACAGTTGCTTGGTTTGGAATCACCTGAAGTTCGGCGCCTTAAAATTGACTTAGTAACATGTTTAACAAAATGACTTGGTAACATGTTTAAAATTTTTCACAAACTGATTTGTACTTAAAAATCTATGTTCTTTGTAATTGACAACAAAAGCCCCACCCGGGGTAATATTAATAATATAAGCAAACAAATTTGTCGCTCAGATTCAAGAAAATATAGTTTTTCTTACCGAGTTGCTGACATATGGAATATTATAACCACGGAAGCTGTGCATGAAAAAAATATTTTTACATTTAAAAATAAAGTTAACTCTTTTGACTTCAACAAATATTTGTTCTAAAAGGGACAACTATTTGTTTCTTTATAATTTTATAATTGTTTTTGTGGTGAAATTTTTAATTTATTTATGGGCATGGTGTCTTTGTCCATCTTTGTATGAGCCTACGTGTCCTTTAATAACATGTATTTGATGTTCTAATAAAAATCTATCTAATCTAACTATGATTTTTTTTTTTTAAAGTTTCTAATAGCATCCAACCCCTGCTTCTTATAGCATCCAAGCGCTGCTTTTATTGCATCCAGGCGCTTCTTTTTATAGTGTGCAAGTTTCATTTGATAAAACAAATGGTTTCAAGTTTCATTTTATTTTTTAAAACGGTTCCAGTTCTTGTCTTTAATGGTTGGTTTTTATTGGTTGGTTTTTATTGGTTGGTTTGATAATTCTATCGTATTTACAATGACCTAGCAACAAAAGTTTTTATTTTTACTCAAAGATAATTTTGTCAGAAAAAGAAGCTCACAATTTAGTTCAACGCACTGAAAGTTAATTTATATGTTATTTTAAAATATTGTTATAATTTCATTTATTAAGATTTTAAAGAATTTTTTTTTTACAAAAGTATTATGCGCAACAAAGATATAAATTTAATGTAATATTATAATTTACAGCTATGACAAATTGAGAAGCTGTCACATAAATAGGTTTACAAAAACGTAAACCAACTATGATGATTTACGAAAACAAAATCAAAAAATGAAAATAGTCGTGCAATGCCCAACTCAGATCTTTACATATGTTTTATCACGTTTTCATTCATAACTAATTTCAGCTTCAACCTACTTTAATATATTCAACTAATGTGTTGTTTAATACATCTTTAATTTCTGTTTTTATATATTTATATTATTATCTTACTTTTTTTTGTTTAACAAGTTCAAACTAAACAAGATTTAATGTGAAAACTGATAAATTTACAAACATATACTAAAACAGCCTTAGACGATTATCTAATTGTTTTTTGTTTCTTTGTTTTTTTGTACTTTTATTAGCTGTCAATTTTTTGTACTTTCATTAGCCATTTTTTCAAAATAAAGTCAAATTCGATAAAAATAAAATTTAATCAAAATGATATTTGTATAACTGTTTATATTTTAGTTTAATGTAAATAATTATTTTAATCACTTTAGACATTTTTTAGAAAATTAAAAACTTAAAAATTAAATTAAAAAAATTTAAAACTAGGGTCAAGTTATCCAGATCATTTTAGTTTGCAATAATGCAATTCGTTTTATTTAATTTCTCACATTTTTTTATTTTAGACTCTTGTTTGTTTATTTTAGACTGATTGTATGTTTACTGTATGTTTGTATAACAAATAGTTGAACCTTCATTTACCATATACTTCCTGGTTCTTGAGAACGTTTTTAGTGTAACTGAATATTTTAGATTCAACTAGTGATGAAAATGAGGAGGAAAACATTTTTTTTCTCTGCATTGTTTCTGGTGAGCGAGTCATTAGATTGAATGAAAGAGGACATCTTAAATTTACTTTTGTAATCTTAGAAAAAATGATAACAGTCTTTAAGCTGCGAGCACTACTACTTAAAAGCAGCCATGGCGCATGGCATTGTTAGAGTTCTAGCTCAGAGGTTTAATTGTTGGCTTTGGCCATATAATCGACATTGGTTGAACTTCCTTGTTAAATCCTCTTTTGCAGTGTTCTGTTAGACCATTAGGTCTTCTTGGAGCACCTTAAAATATATTTAAAAAAAAAAAAATTACGTTTTTTATAAAAAAACATGAAATTGGATTTTCAAAAACACGTTGGCAGTAAATAAATATAATAATTTGAAATATGCTAACTGAGGCTTTTCTGGCATCTAAGTTTCTTTATACTTTACTTAAAATTCATTCTGGCTTATATAGGGCTACATGTTGTCTCCACGTTATAAGACTATATGCTGTCTCCACCTTACAAGACTACATGTTTTCTCCACGCTATAAGACTATATGTTGTCTCAACATTTGAATAACAATTATTTAAAAGAAAAGACATTTTCTTAAGACATCTAACTATTCGAACTTAGGTAGAGCATAACAAATTAAATTCTTAGGTTGTAAATTAAAACAAGATATTTTAACAACAAATATTTAAAAGAAGTAACGTTTTGTTAAGACATGGAATTGTTGATAACCTAACCTACGCATCTAACTCACACAACACGAGCGGAGGATAACATGTTATATTTTTGTTATATGCTAAAAAAATCAATTGTAATAATATTTTTCACAGGTTTTAAAGAAATACACGACTAAAAATCGTAACAAATACAAATGTATATATATCCTTATATTTTAAGGATGTTAAAACTATTAACAAGCTTAATTGTGTACAACCGAAAGTTGTGTGATGATAGAAATTTTTAAACAGACACACAACGTCAGTTATGCATAAATTTCTTATCCCAAAGGTTACTATTAGAGCGAAAATGGTTTCTTATATCTCCGTTTTTAACACCTGTTTTATATATTCACATCTAGAATACAACTAGCTTTAAAAAAAACTTATAGAATACCGGGAATAAGTCTGTTAATTGACAAAGAATTTGACTGCTAGAATTTAACTGAAAAAATAATTATATAGTAATTATTATTAGGAACTTTATTAACACGTAAATGGTTTATAAATTTACATACCAAGCACTAATGAATCTCCGAAGAGCAAAGGTAGTCGAGATTGTAGGTTACCTCCTGAGTCATTTTTTTTATGAGCTATACAATTCCAGCGCTCCCAGCGAAATTGATGCCTAATTAAATAAAGAACACAAATATTAACTTAACCACTATTCCGTTAGGTCTACGTTCTACAAACAATCCTATATTCCACTATTTTCTTTATAAAGGGGCATTGTCTATCAAGATTAGTGTTTAGGAATTTTTAATTACAGGTTAGACTCAATAAAAAAAATGCATTTAATAAGGAAATCTTATTTTTACAGCTTACCTTTACTTTTCAAAGGTTACTGCTTTTTTATTCTGTCAAAAAGTCATAGTTTTTTTCAGTGCACACTTCAAAAATTACATCAACATGAAAGCGTTGTTTATACAATAAGAGAAGCATTTAACTAGAAGGTTCAACACAACTAACTTAAGTTTATGAAAACTAAAGATGTTTTGAATTTATTTGAAGTCATAAATGAAAAGTAAAAAACAAAAGTTTAAAAAAAAAAAAAGAAAGAAAAGATAACCTTTATTAAATGCGCATGTATTGGAAATATTTGTCTAGCAACAAAGCTAAGAATTCCTTAAATTCCACAATGGTTTAAAATCCTAATGCAGCATGTTAGGGTGCCAGGTTAAGAGCCAAAAACCTTTAATGATTTTTCCTGATATGGCTTGGCAAAGAACAGCAACAAATCCAAATTAGAGTCAAAGAAGATAGCTATGCAACAGAGAGCAATAGAAGTGATTATTCACATGAAAAAGTTGTTAAAAATAAAACTGATGAATACTCCTTTAGATGTTGTACAAAACTTATTGTCTCACAATTTAAAGATATTGTTAAACATTTTAAAGTTGTATCTAAATTTAATAGATATCTGTGGCAAAGAGATGTTATTATAGAAATACATCGTGATAAACAATAAAATATTTATGTTTAACTAAAACATTCTCAAATGTTCATTTACAATTTCGAGTTGTTGTAAGCATTGTTCCATTGTAGTATTACGAGTTGTTGTTGTTGTTGTAAGCATTGTTCTATTGTTTGACTTTTAAGTTTACTTTTTGTGCGCACCTTCAAAAATTAAAATTAGTACTTGCCTCAATATTATCCGACATAATACATATAAATGATTTTACATTTTTTTAGTATAAAAAAAAGACACTTAAAAGCATATTAAAAAGTCAACTTTGTAAACTTAAATCTGACTTTGAATCCATATTTGATCATACTTTTGCTTAAAAGTTTGATTTAAAAAATCAGAAAAAGTTTTCAAAAAAAAACAAAAAAAAAAAACTTTAAACAATAAAAATAGCAATGCTGATTTTTTTCCCAATAGCTTAAATATTTAGATTCATAAAGTTTTCTCATTTCTAATATTTATGTGGTTTTTGAAGTGTGATTACTTTTGCTGTGCATTTACCTGTAATAATTATGCAACCAAAAATTTAGCTTTAAAAGACTTGTATAGAAACAAACAAACAAAAATAATAAGATTAAGAAATTAACATAATATTATCATAAATTTTAAAACCTGCATTCGTCATAAGCCATTTCCGCACCAATAGCAACCTTTGGGATAAGATCGCCATAATTTAGGCATAACTGACGTTGTGTGTCTGTTAAAAAATTTCTATCATCACACAACTTTCGGTTGTACACAATTGAGCTTGTCGATAATGCTAACATCCTGAAAATATAAGGATATATATACATTCATATTTATTATGATTTTTAGTCGTGTACTTTTTATATAAATATATATATATATATATATAAATATATATATATATATAAATATATATATATATATAAATATATATATATATAAATATATATATATATATATATAAATATATATATATATATATATAAATATATATATATATATATATATATATATATATATATATATATATATATATATATATATATATATATATATATATATATATATATATATATATATATATATATATATATATATATATATATATATATATATATATATATATATATATTAGAGGTTTTCAAAAAAAAAAAACTTTCCAAACGCGAATACACAAGAAGCTAAATGAGGGGCAAATATTAAAAAATACGATTACAAAAAAAAATTCCAAAAATATTGACATTTACCTTGTGCTCATGCGACAAAATACCCGAAAAAATGCCCCAAATTGTTTCTAAACTATTTGGCTTTGAGCGCAAGGTAAATGTCAATATTTTTAATTAAAAATTTTTTTTCTAATGTGATAATAATGGTCCATATTTTTTTTTTAGATTGTTACGTTTCCTGGTTTTTTCATAATTGTTGTTTAAAATAAAAAAGATTTTCGCATAATTTATGCAAAAAAAAACAAAACAAGAAATTTTATTTTTGCGCGTTTGCGCAAAATTCTTTTTTTGCGTATTTGCGCAAAATTCTTTTTTGAGAAATCCTTTTTTAATTTAAACAACAATTATGAAAAAACTAGGATACTCAACAATCTAAAAATAAAATTTAGACCACATTAAAAATTTATACCACATTAGAATTTTAGACCACATTAAAATTTAGACCACATTAGAAACAATCTCAAAATAAAATTTAGATCACATTAGAAAAAAAAGTTTTACAAAATATTGGGATTTACCTTGCGCTCAAAGCCAAATAATTTAGGAACAATTTATATATATATATATATATATATATATATATATATATATATATATATATATATATATATATATATATATATATATATACAGTGCCGGTTTTAACACTACCAGTGCCCTGGGCGAGATTTCTTCGGCGCCCCTAGCTCAATTTAACCCCATTCAAAAAAAAGGCAAAGGGTAAAATAACTAATTAGTTTCGCCCCTTTATATTCGGCGCCCTGGGCCATTGCCCAACCAGGCCCTACCCTAACGCCGCCACTGTATATATATATATATATATATATATATATATATATATATATATATATATATATATATATATATATATATATATATATATATATACATGTATATATATATATATATTTATATATATATATATATATATATATATATATATATATATATATATATATATAAATATATATATATATATTTATATATATATATATGTATATTTATATAAATTAGTAAAAAACACTTATCTAACTTTTATCTTCTACTGTAAGTTTCACCATTGCTGGATCATCAGGAAGAGTTATATATTTATATATATATGTATATATATATATATATATATATATATATATATATATATATATATATATATATATATATATATATATATATATATATATAAATATATAACT